>NW_020328827.1:0-50516 GCF_001858045.2 Oreochromis niloticus
GACGGAGGTACAAAGAGCTATGAAAATCGAAGTCAAAGTTCAGCAAAGTCTGCTGATTTACCCAATACAAGAATTGGCTTCTATCCCACCTAGTTTTGAGTTACACGAGTTTTGTAACTCCGAAAAATCTGCGTTTTACGCCTCTCACCGCGATCTTAATTCTGACTGCTCAAGTCTCTGTGTTTTAGGCACCCGTCCCCTTTGTTACCAGACCTCATTTGGCTCAGAGGGTTGAGAAGTTGCTGTGAGACCCGGTGGCAGAGGTTCGAGTCCTTACCTGTGACAGTTGCTACACATCATCCCCACTTGCATGCGCTCTGCTTTCTTGACACTCTTCAGTGTACCCTTACACATAAAGCCATCTCATACACCTCTTTTTTAGCAGATAATTCTGCTTTTTCGCTTGTTTCAGCAACTGCTGATGCTGATAGCCCTCCTAGTTTTTGAGTTACACGACGTTTTGTAACTCCAAAAAACGGCGCTTTTCGCCTCTCACCGCGATCTATTTCTGATTGCTGATCTCTTTGTTTTCAGCCATCTGCCCTCTTGCCAGGTGGCGCAATCCGTAATGACACGGCTCTGCAGCTCAAAGGTCGTGGGTTCAATCCCACCTGGTCAACATTTCTTTTTCACTACAAATTTATACACTATCACGACCTGTAATTTATATTGCTAATTTTTTTCACTACAAATGAGTAGTGCAAAAACATACTATGTCTGCAACATCACAGTATATCTGTTATGTTATAGTATTACTACTAAATCACAGTATTTCTGCCAATTCAAGGAGGCTGACTGTTACTAAGTGCATCAGTGTACATAGGTCATCTCTTGTGTTGGAGTGCCCTCTTGTGGCGCCTTTTGGGTAGTGCCTTAGTAAACGTGAACACTGCAAAAAGTGGTATCAGACTGGTTTGTAGTGGAGGAATTGTTGCCAGTTTCTTTCATCTTCATTCATGTTGTAATGTAGTAGTACCACAATATGGCAGAAACACTATGTTTTGGCACAAATACTTTGATTTGGTATACTTTAGCTTTTCACCCTTTTCAGCAAAATTTTCATTTTTTCACCCTTTTCAGCAGAAACTCTGCTGATTCATCTCTTTTCAGCGCAAGTTTTGCTTCTTTGCCTCTTTTCTGCAGAAATTCTGCTGATTCACCTCTTTTCTGCAAACTTTCAGCCTTTTCACCTGTTATCAGCACAATTCTCAGCAGCTTCTGCTCATTTCAGCAGAATTGTCCGTCTCTCCACAACAACTTTTTGCAACTTTTCATCTTTTTCAGCTTTTCAGCAGACAGCTTCAGCGTCAAGGCATCCACACAGCATTTCGCAGGAAATGCAAATTTTCTAGTTATTCTTCTAGTTGCTTCCGTACACTTTTTGGCACTTAACTACTTCTCAGTTTTCAGCCGATTTTCTCAGTTCAAACTCTATACTGTTCTGCTCTTTCTGCTAATGATGGCTATGACTTTTGGTGTTTATTACTGTTATACTTTTTAAATATTACACTTTTTTCCTTTAATTTGTCCCATTGAAATGAATGGGAAACTTCCACAATTCTGCTAAAACTTGCTTGTCTTTGAAACTTAACTACTTTGTCATACTTTCACCTAGAAACTCCATTCAAACTTTAAAATGTTCTCAGATTATTGGGCTATTCCTGTCTGATTCAGCTTTTTCAGATCTTCTACCGTTTTAATCTTATCTCTCTTTAATTTTCAGTTGCAAATTGTGATTTTTCAGAAAATACATGCGTTGCTATGGTTGCTATGCAATTAAGTCAGAGTGAGTGCTGGTCCGTTCTGAATTTTCTCTTCATGTCTAAACAACTTCTTGCTACTCACTCAATTCCACTCAACCCCACAAATTATACATCAAACGTAGGTATTTTTGCTGGCTTTCAGACAATGTCACTATCTTTATTGTGAGATTTACCATTTTTTCGCAATTTGCCTCGGAGTGACACAAGGTCTCAATACTCCCCATTCAAAGTCTATGGGGAGGTTTTGAAATTCAGAGCTGAAATTCTGAAACGGGAAGCATTTTCAAATCGCCATATCTCTTTAATAAAGCAAGTTAGGACATGAGGCTTGTGCCAATATATCTTCAGACACTGCTGACACTCACAGTGGAAGCAGTTTTTACAATTATCTTACCGTTGAGCAATGAATTACGTTTGTTTGAGGGGTGGAAATCTGTCCTTCTCTCAGTCTTCAAACTCTGGAAATGAAGCCGTTTCTTCTCTCGTCAAATCTCCGCGATGGAGGCACAAAGAGCTATCAAAATCGCAGTGAAAGTACACCAAAGTCCGCTGATTCACCCAGTACAAGAATTATGCTGCTAGCCTCCTAGTTTTTGAGTTACACGACGTTTTGTAACTCCAAAAAACGGCGTTTTTCGCCTCTCACCGCGATCTATTTTCTGACTGCCCAAGTATCTGTCTTCAGACCGCCGCCCCCTTTCCAGGTGGCGCAATTAGTAATGACACGGCTCTGCAGCTCAAAGGTCGTGGGTTCAATCCCACCTTGGTCCACGTTTTTTTTTTTTTCACTACAAATTTATACACTATCACAGACTTGTAATTTATATTGCTATTTTATTACAATTCTGCAAAGTTTGATGATTTTAGCAGCTTTTCTAATATGGACCTCAGATTCTTGTTAACGCTCCATGGCAGAAACAAGTACACAGCCTGATGAAGCAGACTGAGGCAGTACCTCTGATTGGTGAATTTGAGCAGAACCAGGTTGTTCTTTCATTTCATTTCTTTATTTATTTCACACATGGTTCAACAGTGTTTCTTTTTCTACATACAGAACCTTCTGCCTCTTTTCAGCAGAAATTCTGCTCATTCACCTCATCTCTTGTGTTGGAGTGCCCTCTTGTGGCGCCTTTTGGGTAGTGCCTTAGTAAACGTGAACACTGCAAAGAAGTGGTATCAGACTGGTTTGTAGTGGAGGAATTTGTTGCCAGTTTCTTTCATCTTTAATCCGTATTCATGTTGTAATGTAGTAACTTTTGTGGCACAAATACCACAATATGGCAGAAACACTATGTTTTGGCACAAATACTTTGATTTAGTATACTTTAGCTTCTTCACCCCTTTTCAGCAAAATTTTCATTTTTTTCACCCCTTTTCAGCACAAATTCCATTTTTTTGAGCTGTTTTCAAAAAAAAAAACTCTTTTCAGCAGAAACTCTGCTGATTCATCTCTTTTCAGCGCACGTTTCTGCTCCTTTGCCTTTTTTCTGCAGAAATTCTTCTGATTCACCTCTTTTCTGCAAAATTTTCAGCCTTTTCACCTCTTATCAGCACAATTCTCAGCAGCTTCTGCTCATTTCAGCAGAATTGTCAGTCTGTCCACCTCTTCTCTGTGAGAATGTGTTTGGGTCAGTGAGATGAGTAGCTGCTTTGAGCCTGGTAGGGCCAGGTTCGAATCCTGCTCAGGGCAACATTTTGTTTTCACCACCATACAACTTTTTGCAGTACCTCTGATTGGTGAAAATGAGCAGAACCAGGTTGTTCTTTCATTTCATTTCTTTATTTATTTCACACATGGTTCAACAGTGTTTCTTTTCTACATACAGAACCTTCTGCCTCTTTTCAGCAGAAATTCTGCTCATTCACCTCATCTCTTGTGTTGGAGTGCCCTCTTGTGGCGCCTTTTGGGTAGTGCCTTAGTAAACATGAACACTGCAAAGAAGTGGTATCAGACTGGTTTGTAGTGGAGGAATTTGTTGCCAGTTTCTTTCATCTTTAATCCGTATTCATGTTGTAATGTAGTAGTACCACAATATGGCAGAAACACTATGTTTTGGCACAAATACTTTGATTTAGTATACTTTAGCTTCTTCATCTTCTTCACCCCTTTTCAGCAAAATTTTCATTTTTTTCACCCCTTTTCAGCACAAATTCCAGCTTTTTTGGCTGTATTCAGAAAAAAGACAACTCTTTTGAGCAGAAACTCTGCTGATTCATCTCTTTTCAGCGCAAGTTTCTGCTTCTTTGCCTCTTTTCTGCAGAAATTCTGCTGATTCACCTCTTTTCTGCAAAATTTTCAGCCTTTTCACCTCTTATCAGCACAATTGTCAGCAGCTTCTGCTCATTTCAGCAGAATTGTCCATCTCTCCACCTCTTCTTTGTAAGAATGACTTTGGCTCAGGGAAATGAATAGCCACCTTTGAGCAGAAATTCTGCTGATTCATCTCTTTTCAGTGCAACTTATTGCTTCTTTACCTCTTTTCTGCAGAAATTCTGCTGATTCACCTCTTTTCTGCAAAATTTTCAGCCTTTTCACTTCTTCTCAGCACAATTCTCAGCAGCTTCTGCTCATTTAGCAAAATTGTCAGATTCTCCATCTCCTGTTTTTGAGAGAAAGAGTTTGGTTCAGTGAGATGAGCAGCTACCTTGAGACGAGAAGGGCCAGGTTCAAATCCTGGTCATGGCAAAACCTGTTTTCAGTTTTCTCTTTTGTTCTTTTGTTCTGCCTCTTTTCTGCAGAAACTCTGCTGATTCATCTCTTTTCAGCGCAAGTTTCTGCTCCTTTGCCTCTTTTCTGCAGAAATTCTGCTGATTCACCTCTTTTCTGCAAAATTTTCAGCCCTTTCACCTCTTATCAGCACAATTCTCAGCAGCTTCTGCTAATTTCAGCAGAATTGTCAGTCTGTCCACCTCTTCTCTGTGAGAATGTGTTTGGGTCAGTGAGATGAGTAGCTGCTTTGAGCCTGGCAGTATATCTGTTATGTTATAGTATTACTACTAAATCACAGTATTTCTGCCAATTCAAGGAGGCTGACTGTTACTAAGTGCATCAGTGTACATAGGTCATCTCTTGTGTTGGAGTGCCCTCTTGTGGCGCCTTTTGGGTAGTGCCTTAGTAAACGTGAACACTGCAAAGAAGTGGTATCAGACTGGTTTGTAGTGGAGGAATTTGTTGCCAGTTTCTTTCATCTTTAATCCGTATTCATGTTGTAATGTAGTAGTACCACAATATGGCAGAAACACTATGTTTTAGCACAAATACTTTGATTTGGTATACTTTAGCTTCTTCACCCCTGTAGGCAAAATTTTCATTTTTTTCACCCCTTTTCAGCACAAATTCCAGCTTTTTTGGCTGTTTTCAGAAAAACAAAACTCTTTTCAGCAGAAACTCTGCTGATTCATCTCTTTTCAGCGCAACTTATTGCTTCTTTACCTCTTTTCTGCAGAAATTCTGCTGATTCACCTCTTTTCTGCAAAATGTTCAGCCTTTTCACCTCTTATCAGCACAAATCTCAGCTGTTTTCAGAAAAAAAACTCTTTTGAGCAGAAATTCTGCTGATTCATCTCTTTTAGGCGCAACTTATTGCTTCTTTACCTCTTTTCTGCAGAAATTCTGTTGATTCACCTCTTTTCTGCAAAATTTTCAGCCTTTTCACTTCTTCTGAGCACAGTTCTCAGCAGCTTCTGCTCATTTAGCAAAATTGTCAGTTTCTCCATCTCTTGTTTTTGTGAGAATGAGTTTGGTTCAGTGAGATGAGCAGCTGCCTTGAGACTAGAAGGACCAAGTTCAAATCCCGGTCGTGGCAAAACCTGTTTTCAGTTTTCTCTTTTGTTCTGCCTCTTTTCTGCAGAAATTCTGCTCATTCACCTCATCTCTTGTGTTGGAGTGCCCTCTTGTGGCGCCTTTTGGGTAGTGCCTTAGTAAACGTGAACACTGCAAAGAAGTGGTATCAGACTGGTTTGTAGTGGAGGAATCTGTTGCCAGTTTCTTTCATCTTTAATCCGTATTCATGTTGTAATGTAGTAGTACCACAATATGGCAGAAACACTATGTTTTAGCACAAATACTTTGATTTAGTATACTTTAGCTTCTTCAGCTTCTTCACCCCTTTTCAGCAAAATTTTCATTTTTTTCACCCCTTTTCAGCACAAATTCCAGCTTTTTGGCTGTATTCAGAAAAAAGACAACTCTTTTGAGCAGAAACTCTGCTGATTCATCTCTTTTCAGCGCAAGTTTCTGCTTCTTTGCCTCTTTTATGCAGAAATTCTGCTGATTCACCTCTTTTCTGCAAAATTTTCAGCCTTTTCACCACTTATCAGCACAATTGTCAGCAGCTTCTGCTCATTTCAGCAGAATTGTCCGTCTCTCCACCTCTTCTTTGTAAGAATGACTTTGGCTCAGGGAAATGAATAGCTGCCTTTGAGCAGAAATTCTGCTGATTCATCTCTTTTCAGCGCAACTTATTGCTTCTTTACCTCTTTTCTGCAGAAATTCTGCTGATTCACCTCTTTTCTGCAAAATTTTCAGCCTTTTCACTTCTTCTCAGCACAATTCTCAGCAGCTTCTGCTCATTTAGCAAAATTGTCAGTTTCTCCATCTCTTGTTTTTGAGAGAAAGAGTTTGGTTCAGTGAGATGAGCAGCTGCCTTGAGACGAGAAGGGCCAGGTTCAAATCCCGGTCATGGCAAAACCTGTTTTCATTTTTCTCTTTTGTTCTTTTGTTCTGCCTCTTTTCTGCAGAAATTCTGCTGATTTACCTCTTTTCTGCAAAATTTTCAGCCTTTTCACCCCTTATCAGCACAATTCTCAGCAGCTTCTGCTCATTTTAGCAGAATTGTCGGTCTCTCCTCCTCTTTTTTGAGAGAATGAGTTTAGCTCAGTGAGATGAGTAGCTGCCTTGAGACCAGGAGGGCCAGGTTCAAATCCTGCTCAGGACAACATGTTTTTTTTTCACCACCATACAACTTTTTGCAACTTTTCATCTTTTTCAGCTTTTCAGCAGACAGCTTCAGCGTTAAGGCATCCACACAGCATTTTCGCAGGAAATGCAAATTTTTCTAGTTCTTTATTATACTTTATTCTGGTTGCTTCCGTACGTTTTTTGTCGTTTAACTACTTCCTCAGTTTTCAGCCGATTTTCTCAGTTCAAACTCTATACTGTTCTGCTCTTTCTGCTAATTATTGCTATGACTTTTGGTGTTTATTACTGTTATACTTTTTAAAATATTACACTTTTTTCCTTTAATTTGTCCCATTGAAATGAATGGAAATCTTCAGAAATTCTGCTAAAACTTGCTTGTTTTTGAAACTTAACTACTTTGTCATACTTTCACCTAGAAACTCCATTCAAACTTTAAAATGTTCTCAGACTATTGGGCTATTCCTGTCTGATTCAGCTTTTTCAGATCTTCTACCGTTTTAATTTTATACCTCTTTAAGTTTTCAGTTGCAAAATTGTGATTTTTCAGAAAATACATGCGTTGTTATGGTTGCTATGCAATTAACTCAGAGTGTGCACTCGTCCTTTCTGAATTTTCTCTTCATGTCTGAACAACTTCTTGCTACTCGCTCAATTTCCACTCAACCCCCACAAATTATACATCAAAACGTAGGTATTTTTGCTGGCTTTCAGAAAATGTCACTATCTTTATTGTGAGATTTACCGTTTTTTCGCAATTTGTCTCGGAGTGACACAAGGTCTGACAACTCCCCATTCAAAGTCTATGGGGAGGTTTTGAAATTCAGAGCTGAAATTCTGTAACGGGAGGCATTTTCAAATCGCCATATCTCTTTAACAAAGCAAAGTTAGGACATGAGGCTTGTGCCAATATATCTTCAGACACTGCTGACACTCACAGTGGAAGCAGTTTTTACAATTATCTTACCGTTAAGCAATGAATTACGTTTGTTTGAGGGGTGGAAATCTGTCCTCCTCTCAGTCTTCAAACTCTGGAAATGAAGCCGTTTCTTCTCTCGTCATATCTCCGCGACAGAGGTAGAAAGAGCTATGAAAATCGCAGTCAAAATACACCAAAGTCCGCTGATTCACCCAGTGCAAGAATTATGCTGCTAGCCCTCCTAGTTTTTGAGTTACACGACGTTTTGTAACTCCAAAAAACGGCGTTTTTCGCCTCTCACCGCGATCTATTTTCTGACTGCCCAAGTATCTGTCTTTCAGACCGCCGCCCCTTTCCAGGTGGCGCAATCAGTAATGACACGGCTCTGCAGCTCAAAGGTCGTGGGTTCAATCCCACCTTGGTCCACGTTTTTTTTTTCACTACAAATTTATACACTATCACAGACCTGTAATTTATATTGCTGATTCATTACAATTCTGCAAAGTTTTATGATTTTAGCAGCTTTTCTAATATGGACCTCAGATTCTTGTTAACACTCCATGGCAGAAACAAGTACACAGCCTGATGAAGCAGACAGAGGCAGTACCTCTGACTGGTGAATTTGAGCAGAACCAGGTTGTTCTTTCATTTCATTTCTTTATTTATTTCACACATGGTTCAACAGTGTTTCTTTTTCTACATACAGAACCTTCTGCCTCTTTTCAGCAGAAATTCTGCTCATTCACCTCATCTCTTGTGTTGGAGTGCCCTCTTGTGGCGCCTTTTGGGTAGTGCCTTAGTAAACATGAACACTGCAAAGAAGTGGTATCAGACTGGTTTGTAGTGGAGGAATTTGTTGCCAGTTTCTTTCATCTTTAATCCGTATTCATGGCATAATGTAGTAGTACCATAATATGGCAGAAACACTATGTCTTGGCACAAATACTTTGATTTGGTATACTTTAGCTTCTTCACCCCTTTTCAGCAAAATTTTCAATTTTTTCACCCCTTTTCAGCACAAATTCCAGCTTTTTTGGCTGTTTTCAGAAAAAAAAAACTCTTTTCAGCAGAAACTCTGCTGATTCATCTCTTTTCAGCGCAAGTTTCTGCTTCTTTGCCTCTTTTCTGCAGAAATTCTGCTGATTCACCTCTATTCAGCGCAACATTCTGCTTCTTTGCCTCTTTTCTGCAGAAATTCTGCTGATTCACCTATTTTCTGCAAAATTTTCAGCCTTTTCACCTCTTATCAGCACAATTCTCAGCAGATTCTGCTCATTTCAGCAGAATTGTCAGTCTGTCCACCTCTTCTTTGTGAGAATGACTTTGGCTCAGTGAGAAGAGTTACCGCCTTGAGCCCAGGAGGGCCAGGTTCGAATCCTGCTCAGGGGCAACATTTTTTTTCACCACCATACAACTTTTTGCAACTTTTCATCTTTTTCAGCTTTTCAGCAGACAGCTTCAGCGTTAAGGCATCCACACAGCATTTTCGCAGGAAATGCAAATTTTTCTAGTTGTGTGGATGCCCTCAAAGGGCTTCCACACTATTGAGTTCCTGTTTCTCTTTATTCTTTATTATTCTTAGGACTTCCGTACGTTTTTTGCCGTCTATCTACTGCCTCAGTTTTCAGCCGATTTTCTCCGTTCAAACTCTATACTGTTCTGCTCTTTCTGCTAATGTGTGCTATGACTTTTGGTGTTTATTACTCTTATACTTTTTAAAATATTACACTTTTTTCCTTTAATTTGTCCCATTGAAATGAATGGAAAACTTCCACAATTCTGCTAAAACTTGCTTGTTTTTGAAACTTAACTACTTTGTCATACTTTCACCTAGAAACTCCATTCAAACTTTAAAATGTTCTCAGACTATTGGGCTATTCCTGAATGATTCAGCTTTTTCAGATCTTCTACCATTTTAATTTTATACCTCTTTAAGTTTTCAGTTGCAAAATTGTGATTTTTCAGAAAATACATGCGTTGTTATGGTTGCTATGCAATTAACTCAGAGTGTGCACTCGTCCTTTCTGAATTTTCTCTTCATGTCTGAACAACTTCTTGCTACTCGCTCAATTTCCACTCAACCCCCACAAATTATACATCAAAACGTAGGTATTTTTGCTGGCTTTCAGAAAATGTCACTATCATTGTTGTGGGACTTATAGATTTTTTGCAAATCTCCTCAGAGTAACATAAAGTCTCAAAACTCTCAAAACCCATAGAAACTCAATGGAGAGTTTCTTCAAAATCAGCGCTGGAATTCTCTAATGAGAGGCATTTTCAAATCGTCATATCTCCTTAACGAAACAAAGTTGAGACATGACGCTTGTGCCAATATATCTTCAGACATCCCTGATGCTCACAATTCAAGAATATTTTCCTCACCTATTACCGTTTGGCCATGAATTACACTTGTTTGAGGGTAGGAAATTTTCCCTCGCTCAGATTTCTTCAGATTTCAAACTCTGGAAATGAGGCACTTTTTTCTCTCGTCATATCTTTTTGATTGATTTCAACAGAGACCTGAAAATTTCCATGACTGTTCACCAAAGCCTGCTGTTTCTTACGGTGAAAGAATGATTTTGATGCTCCATATAGATTTAGAGTTACAAAACGTTGTTTGAGGACAAGTCAAGGCAGTTTTGCTTCGCCTCTACTCAGTTACAGTGTATTACAAGTCATATATCTTCAATAATTTATATTTTATCTCTGAATTATGAAGGCCTGACGTTTTCCCCATCTCTTCTGAACAAATCGGTGTCAGAATGAGCGTTCTAGCCCCTACGGTTAGGAAATTATGGCCATTTGTTCGAGGGGAATCCTGAATGTGAGAAATACACTGCAGAAAACTCATAGCTGTCTCTGTGTCTGTGTGTGTAAGTGCTGATTACAGCAGGTGCAGCCAATTTAGCTGACCTAGATATACCAAGCCCAGACTCTTAACAGCCCCTGTACACTTTGCTCTATGTGTATGTGTTTGTGTATATCAATATTTCTCCCATGTTAAAGTATTACTCCTCCATAATAGTATTTGTGCTAAATCAAAGTACTTCTACTACATCTTAGTACTTCTGCTCAATCATAGTATTTCTGCTAAATCATAGTATTTTTGAAAAATCATGGTATTTGTGCCAAATCATGGTTTGGGGGCAGAACCATAATATTAATTTTATGTTATGAGATTACTACTAAGTGCAGGAATGTCTGTTATGTTATAGTTTATGTGCTGAATATAGTATATCTGCCAAATCATAGTATTTATCCCAAATCATAGTATTTATGCAAAATTACAGTATTTCTGCTAAAAAGCAGAAATAGTACCTTTTAGCAGAAATTTCTGTGAAAAGATATTATTTATGTTAAAACATAGTATTTCTGCTAAATCATAGTATTTCTGCCAAATCATAGTATTTGTACTTATTCATAGTACTTGTGCCAAATCATAGTATTTGTACCCAATCATAGTATTTCTGCAATATGATCGTATTTGTGCCAAATCATGGTATTTTTTTGCCAAATCATGGTTTTGGGGCAAATCATGTTATTTGTGTCCAGTTAAAATTTCTGTTATATTATAGTGTTACTACTAAGTCGTAGAATTTCTGTTATGTTATAGTATATCTGCTGATTATAGTATATGTGCCAAATCATAGTATTTATAGCAAATCATAGTATTACTGCCCAAACATAGTATTTCTGCCAAATCATAGTATTCCAAATCATAGTATTACTGCAATTCCATAGTATTTGAGCGAAATCGTAGTATTTGTGCAAAAACATACTATGTCTGCAAAATCACATTATATCTGCTATGTTATAGTATTACTACTAAGGCATAGTATTTCTACCAAATCATAGTATTCCTTCAAAATCATAGTATCACTGCAATTTCATAGTATTTGAGCGAAACTGTAGTATTTGTACTAAATCATGGTACTTGTGCCAAATCATAGTATTTTTTGCAAATCATATTATTTGAACCAAAACATTGTATTTGTACGAAGTCATAGTATTTCTTCTAAATCATAGTATTTCACCCAAATCTCAGTAGTTGTGCTAAAACCCAGTATTATTGCCAAATCGTAGTATTTGTACTGAAACATAGTATTTGTGCCAATAAGAGTATTTGTACTAAATCATAGTACTTGTGCCAAATCATAGTATTTCTGCCATATTGTGCTAGTTGTGCAAAAACATAGACTGTCTGCAAAATCATAGTATATCTGTTATGTTATAGTATTACTACTAAGTCACAGTATTTCTGCAATTCGTAGTATTTGTACTAAATCATACTACTCGTGCCAAATCATAGTATTGAATCAAATATAGTATTGTACCAAGCATTGTATTTGTACGAAGTACAGTATTTCTGCCAAATCATAGAATTACTGCAATTTCATAGTATTTTGAGGAATCCTTTGTTATAGTATTACTTCTAAGTCATAGTATTTCTGCTTTGTCATAGTATTTGTACTGAAACATAGTATTTCTGCCAAATCATAGTATTACTGCTATTCATAGTATTTGAGTGAAATTACAGTGTTTCTGCAAAACATTGTATTTCTGCAAAATCATAGTATTTCTCTCATCTTAAAGTACTCATTATTGTATTTGTGCCAAAGTTTAGTATTTCTGCCAAATGATATTATCTCTGCTAAATCATAGTGTCTGCCAAATCATAGTATTTGTGCCAAATTATGGATTTTGCCAAAACATGGTACTTGTGCCAAATTATAGTATTTGTGCCCAATTAATATTCTGTTATGTTATAGTATTACTACTAAGTCGTAGAATTTCTGTTATGTTCTGCCAAATCATAGTATTACGGCTATTTCAAAGTATTTGAGTGAAATTACAGTGTTTCTGCAAAAACATTGTATTTCTGCTAAATCATAGTATTCTGTTATCTTAAAGTACTTGCACTCAATTATAGTATTGTGCCAAAGTTTAGTATTTCTGCCAAATCATATTATCTCTGCTAAATCATAGTGTCTGCCAAATCATAATATTGTGCCTAAGCGCAGCATTTGTACCAAAACATAGTATTGCTGCATATCATAGTATTTGAGCCAAATCATAGTATATGTCCTAAAACATAGTATTTCTGCCAAATCATAGTATTTGTCCTAAAGCATAGTATTTCAACAAAATCACAGTATTTCTGCTATGTTATAGTATTTGTGCTTGTAGAAAAACCTGTGTTAGTGTGAGCTACATTACCCAGCAGCCTCTGAGCAGTGAGGAATTCATGGACTTCTGAGCTAGATGGTCTTCCTTCGTTCCTGGGCTAACGATTGAGGAGAGAGCTGCTGGGAAGGGGAGCAAATAGCCCATTTGCTGGGGATGGTGTGTGTCACATAAACGTGAGTTAATGTTCCATGCTTAAGATGTTTACCCTGCTACTTGTGTGTATTGGTTTTAGTTACCTTTAGCGTATGTGCTAGTTAGCGATAGCTATGGCAGCACAGTTATTTGATTGTTTTGGGCTTGTTCCTGCTTTGTTTTTCCCCCTGCAAATTTATGTGAATTTGTACACTGTAATATCGCTGTATTACGTAGTGGCTAAGTAGGAGGCTGACTGTTACTAAGTGCATCAGTTACATAGGTCATCTCTTGTGTTGGAGTGCCCTCTTGTGGCGCCTTTTGGGTAGTGCCTTAGTAAACGTGAACACTGTGTATCAGACTGGTTTGTAGTGGAGGAATTTGTTGCCAGTTCTTCATCTTTAATCCGTATTCATGTTGTAATGTAGTAACTTTTGTGGCGCAAATACCACAATATGGCAGAAATACCATGTTTTGGCACAAATACTTTGATTTGGTATACTTTAGCTTCTTCACCCCTTTTCAGCAAAATTTTCATTTTTTTCACCCCTTTTCAGCACAAATCCAGCTTTTTGGCGGTTTCAGAAAAAAAAACTCTTTCAGCAGAAACTCTGCTGATTCACCTCTTTCAGCGCAACGTTCTGCTTCTTTGCCTCTTTTCTGCAGAAATTCTGCTGATTCACCTCTTTTCTGCAAAATTTCATCCTTTTGCCTCTTATCAGCACAGTTCTCAGCAGCTTCTGATAATTTCAGCACAATTGTCAGTCTATCTACCTCTTTTTGTGAGAATGAGTTTGGCTCAGTGAGATGAGTAGCTGCCTTGAGACCAGGAGATTCGAGGGATCCTGAATGTGAATGAAGAAATACACTGCAGAAAACTCTACCTCTCTCTGTGTCTGTGTGTGTAAGGGTGATTACAGCAGGTGCAGCTAATTTAACTGACCTAGATATACCAAGCCCAGACTCTTAACAGCCACTGTTCCCTTAGGCTCTGTGATGTATGTTGTGTTCTGTATCAATATTCTCCCATGTTAAAGTATACTCCTCCATAATAGTATTCTGTTAAATCAAAGTACTTCTACTACATCTTAGTATTTCTGCTAAATCATAGTATTTGCCAAATCATGGTATTTGTGCCAAAGCATAGTATTTCCACAAATAACAGTATTTCTGCTATGTTATATTATTACTGCTCATAGTATTTCTGCCAAATCTTGGTATTTGTTCCAAAGCATAATATTTCTGCCAAATCACAATATAACTGCAAAATAAAGGGTTTTTTTAGACAAATCATAGTGTTGTGCTAAATCCTAGTAATTCTGCTCAATCATAGAATTTCTGCTATGCTGAAGTGCTTTTGCTAGATTACAGAATTTCTGCTAAGTCAAAGTATTCATGTAAATCATAGTATTTATACCAAGTCCCAGTGTTTCTGCCAAATCATAAATCATAAATAATGTGGCGTGTTGGGGAACAGCTAGTTCTCTCCCATCATGCCTTGGACATGTGCTGCATTTTAGATGTTCTTGTTTCATTGTTTATGGTTACGTTACTTTTAACTGTTGTCTTGAATGTTGTGTTTATACTACGGTACAAAGTCACTGACAGTTATTGTTTTATAGGAAGAATGCAGTACCATAATCGAGTTCTGTTATGCTGTTATTGACCCTTGAAGCACATTGTGGCACAAGCAAGTATGTTCAATAAAAAATTTCCCCTACCAGCTTGGGGTGGAAATACAGGCTCAATCTCTCCTTGTGAGCTTCTTTGCAAGATTCATCTGCATGCCACAATAATTTCAATAAAGCAAAGTTAAGACGAGAGGCTTGTGCCAATTCATCTTCAGACACTGCTGACACTCACGGTTGGAGCAGTTTTACTGTCATCTTACTGTTGAGCCATAAATTACGTTTGTTTTCAAACTCTTAAAATGAAGCCGTTTCTTCTCTCGTCATATCTCCGCGACGGAGGTACAAAGAGCTATCGCAGTCAAAGTTCATGAAATTCTGCTGATTCACCCAGTAAAGGAATTGTGCTTCTATCCCACCTAGTTTTTGAGTTACACGACATTTTGTAACTCCAAAAAACGGCGCTTTACGCCTCTCACCGCGATCTAATTCTGACTGCTCATCTCCCTGTTTTCCAGGTACTGGCTCTCTTTGCCGGTGGCGCATTTGGTAATGACACGGGTCTGCAGCCCAAAGGTCGTGGGTTCAATTCCACCTTGGTCCACATGGTTCTTTTTCACTACAAATTTATACACTATCACAGACCTGTAATTTATATTGCTAATTATTACAATTCTGCAAAGTTTATGATGTTAGCAGTTTGTCTAATACGGACCTCAGATTCTTGTTAACGCTCCATGGTAGAAATACATACAAGTACACAGCCTGATGAAGCAGACAGAAGCAGTACCTCTGATTGCAGAAAGTATTACTACTCCATAATAGTATTTCTGTTAAATCAAAGTACTTCTACTACATCTTAGTACTTCTGCTCAATCATAGTATTTCTGCTAAATCATAGTATTTTTGCCAAATCATGGTTTTTGTGCCAAAACATAACATTTCTGTTAAGCTATAGTATTACTACTAAGTGGAGGAATTTCTGTCATGTTATAGTATATGTGCTGATTACAGTATATCTGCCAAATCATAGTATTTATCCCAAATCATAGTATTTGTACAAAATTACAGTATTTCTGCTAAAAAGCAGAAATAGTATCTTTTAGCAGAAATTTCTGTCAAAAGATATTACTTATGTTAAAACATAGCATTTCTACCAAATCATAGTATTCCTTCAAAATCATAGTATTACTGCAATTTCATAGTTTTTGAGCGAAATCGTAGTATTTGTGGAAAAACATACTATGTCTGCAAAATCATCATATATCTGTGATGTTATAGTATTACTACTAAGCCATAGTATTTCTGCAAAATCATAGTATTTTTGCAGAAACATTGTACTCTTGGTAAATCATAGTATTTCTACTAAATAATAGTATTTCTGCCAAATCATAGTGTTTGTTTCAAATCATAGCATTCAAACTAAATCATAGAATCATAGTATTTGTGCCAAAACATTGTATTTGTACAAAGTCATAATATTTCTTCTAAATCATAGTATTTCAATCAAATCTCAGGAGTTGTGCTAAAATGCAGTATTATTGCCAAATCATAGTATTTCTACCCAAACATCAGTTCAACTTATTTAACTCTTCTCAACAGCCCAACACCTCTTCTTCACCTCGTTTCAGTAGAATTGTGAGTTCTGAAGTTCTGCAGAACTCTTTTCAGCAGAAATTCTGCTGATTGAACTCTTTTCAGCCAAATTTTCACTTCTTTTAAGGCCAAATTCTGCTTATTCACCTCTTCTGCAAAATTTTCAGCCTTTTCACCTCTTATCAGCACAAATATCAGCTTTTTTCAGAAAAAACCTCTTTTGAGCAGAAATTCTGCTGATTCATCTCTTTTTAGCGCAAGTTTTTGCTTCTTTACCTCTTTTCAGCAGAAATTGTCAGTCTCTCCATCTATTCTTGGTCGCAATGAGTTTGGCTCAGTGAGCTGAGTGGCCGCCTTAATACCAGGAGGGCCAGGTTGGAATCCTGCCCAGGGCAAAGTTATTTTTCCACCACTTTTCAGCCAAAATTTCTCCATCTTTACCCCTTTCAGTAGAATTTTTGGCTTTTCATCACTTTTCAGCAAAAATTTTCTGCTTCTTCACCTGTTTTCAGCAGAAATTTGAGTTTCTTCACTGCCCTATAACTTTTTGCAAGTTTTCAACTTTTTCAGCTTTTCAGCAGGCAACTTCAGCGTTAAGGCATCCACACAGCATTTTCGCAGGAAATGCAAATTTTTCTAGTTGTGTGGATGCCCTAAAGGGCTTCCACACTATTGAGTTCCTGTTTCTCTTTATTCTTTATACTTTATTCTTCAAGTTGCTCCGTTCTTTGCCGCTTAACTACTTCTTCAGTTTTCAGCCGATTTTCTCCGTTCAAACTCTAAACTGTTCTGCTCTTTCTGCTAATTCCTGCTATGACTTTTGGTGTTTATTACTGTTATACTTTTAAAATATTACACTTTTTTCCTTTAATTTGTCCCATTGAAATGAATGGGAAACTTCCACAATTCTGTGCAATTAACTCAGAGTGAGTGCTGGTCCGTTCTGAATTTTGTCTTCATGTCTGAACAACTTCTTGCTACTTACTCAATTTCCACTCAACCCCCACAAATTATACATCAAAACGTAGGTATTTTTGCTGGCTTTCAGACAATGTCACTATCTTTATTGTGAGATTTACCGTTTTTTGCAATTTGCCTCGGAGTGACACAAGGTCTGACAACTCCCCATTCAAAGTCTATGGGAGGTTTTGAAATTCAGAGCTGAAATTCTGTAACGGGAGGCATTTTCAAATCGCCATATCTCTTTAACAAAGCAAAGTTAGGACATGAGGCTTGTGCCAATATATCTTCAGACACTGCTGACACTCACAGTGGAAGCAGTTTTTACAATTATCTTACCGTTGAGCAATGAATTACGTTTGTTTGAGGGTGGAAATCTGTCCTCCTCTCAGTTTTCAAACTCCGAAAATGAAGCCGTTTCTTCTCTCGT
Organism: Oreochromis niloticus; assembly: GCF_001858045.2. Lineage (NCBI taxonomy): Eukaryota > Metazoa > Chordata > Actinopteri > Cichliformes > Cichlidae > Oreochromis > Oreochromis niloticus. The sequence continues at coordinate 17,534 of NW_020328827.1, forward strand.
CATATCTCCGCGACGGAGGTACATAGAGCAATGAAAATCACAGTCAAAGTACACCAACGTCCGCTGATTCACCCAGTCCAAGAATTATGCCGCTAGCCCTCCTAGTTTTTGAGTTACACGACGTTTTGTAACTCCAAAAAACGGCGTTTTTCGCCTCTCACCGCGATCTAATTCTGACTGCTGAAGTCTCTGTCTTTCAAACCCCGCCCCTTTCCAGGTGGCGCAATCAGTAATGACACGGCTCTGCAGCTCAAAGGTCGTGAGTTCAATCCCACCTTGTTCAACATTTTTTTTTTCACTACAAATTGATACACTATCACAGACCTGTAATTTATATTGCTAATTTATTACAATTCTGCAAAGTTTTATGATTTTAGCAGCTTTTCTAATATGGACCTCAGATTCTTGTCAACACCACATGGCAGAAATACATACAAGTAAACAGCCTGATGAAGCAGACAGAAGCAGTACCTCTGATTGGTGAATTTGAGTAGAACCAGGTTGTTCTTTCATTTCATTTCATTATTTATTTCACACATGGTTCAACAGTGTTTCTTTTTCTACATACAGAACCTTGTGCCTCTTTTCAGCGCAACGTTCTGCTTCTTTCCCTCTTTTCTGCAGAAATTCTGCTGATTCACCTCTTTTCTGCAAAATTTCCAGCCTTTTCACCTCTTATCAGCACAATCCTCAGCAGCTTCTGCTCATTCCACCATAATTGTCAGTCTCTCCATCTCTTTCCTTGTGAGAGTGAGTTTGGCAGAGTGAGATGAGTTGTCGCCTTGAGACCAGAAGGGCCAGGTTCAAATGCCGGTCATGGCAAAACCTGTTTTCAGTTTTCTCTTTTGTTCTTTTGCTCTGCCTCTTTTCTGCAGAAATTCTGCTGATTTACCTCTTTTCTGCAAAATTTTCAGCCTTTTCACCTCTTATCAGCAGCTTCTGCTCATTTTAGCAGAATTGTCGGTCTCTCCTCCTCTTTTTTGAGAGAATGAGTTTAGCTCAGTGAGAGGAGCATCCGTTCTCAGACTGGGAGGCCCGGGTTCAAATCCTGCTTATGGCAACATTTCTTTCAGTTAACAGTTAAACTTTTTTAACTCAATTTCAGCTTTTTCACCCCTTTTCAGCAAAATTTTCAGTTTTTTCACCACTTTTCAGCACAAATCCCAGCTTATTCTGCTGTTTTCAGCAAAAACCTCTTTTCAGCAGAATTCTGAAAAGAGTTCTGCAGAACTCTTTTCAGCAGAAATTCTGCTGATTGAACTCTTTTCAGCAGAATTTTCACCTCTTTTAAGGCCAAATTCTGCTTATTCACCTCTTCTGCAAAATTTACAGCCTTTTCACCTCTTATTAGCACAAATCTCAGCTGTTTTCAGAAAAAACACTTTTGAGCAAAAAATTCTGCTGATTCATGTCTTTTCAGCGCAACTTTCTGCTTCTTTACCTCTTTTCAGCAGAAATTGTGCTGATTCACCTCTTTTCTGCAAAATTTTCAGCCTTTTCACCTCTTATCAGACAATTCTCAGCCGCTTCTGCTCATTTCAGCACAATTGTCAGTCTCTCCACCTTTTCTTTGAGAGAGTGACTTTGGCTCAGTGAAATGAATAGCTGCCTTGAGACCAGGAGGGCCAGGTTCGAATCCTGCTCAGGGCGAAATTTTTTTTTCACCACCATACAACTTTTTGCAACTTTTCATCTTTTTCAGCTTTTCAGCAGACAGCTTCAGCGTTAAGGCATCCACACAGCATTTTCGCAGGAAATGCAATTTTTTCTAGTTATTCTTCAAGTTGCTTCCGTACGTTTTTTGCCGTCTATCTACTGCCTCAGTTTTCAGCCGATTTTCTCCGTTCAAACTCTATACTGTTCTGCTCTTTCTGCTAATGTTTGCTATGACTTTTGGTGTTTATTACTCTTATACTTTTTAAAATATTACACTTTTTTCCTTTAATTTGTCCCATTGAAATGAATGGAAAACTTCCACAATTCTGCTAAAACTTGCTTGTTTTTGAAACTTAACTACTTTGTCATACTTTCACCTAGAAACTCCATTCAAACTTTAAAATGTTCTCAGACTATTGGGCTATTCCTGAATGATTCAGCTTTTTCAGATCTTCTACCGTTTTAATTTTATACCTCTTTAAGTTTTCAGTTGCAAAATTGTGATTTTTCAGAAAATACATGCGTTGCTATGGTTGCTATGCAATTAACTCAGAGTGTGCACTCGTCCTTTCTGAATTTTCTCTTCATGTCTGAACAACTTCTTGCTACTCGCTGAATTTCCACTCAACCCCCACAAATTATACATCAAAACGTAGGTATTTTGTTGGCTTTCAGAAAATGTCACTATCATTGTTGTGGGACTTATAGAGTTTTTGCAAATCTCCTCAGAGTAACATAAAGTCTCAAAACTCTCCATAGAAACTCAATGGAGAGTTTCTTCAAAATCAGCGCTGGAATTCTCTAATGAGAGGCATTTTCAAATCGTCATATCTCCTTAACGAAACAAAGTTGAGACATGACGCTTGTGCCAATATATCTTCAGACGTCACTGATGCTCACAATTCAAGAATTTTTCCTCACCTATTACCGTTTGGCCATGAATTACACTTGTTTGAGGATAGGAAATTTGTCCCTCGCTCAGATTTCTTCAGATTTCAAACTCTGGAAATGAGGCACTTTTTTCTCTCATCATATCTTTTTGATGGATTTCCACAGAGACCTGAAAATTTCCATGACTGTTCACCAAAGCCTGCTGTTTCTTACGGTGAAAGAATGATTTTGATGCTCCATATAGATTTAGAGTTACAAAACATTGTTTGAGGGCAAGTCAAGGCAGTTTTGCTTTGCCTCTGCTCAGTTACAGTGTATTACAAGTCATATATCTTTAATAATTTATATTTTATCTCTGATTTATGAAGACCTGCAGATTCCCCCATCTCTTCTGAACAAATCGGTGTCAGAATGAGCGTTCTAGCCCCTACGGTTAGGAAATTATGGCCATTTGTTCGAGGGGAATCCTGAATGTGAGAAATACACTGCAGAAAACTCACACCTCTCTCTGTGTCTGTGTGTGTAAGTGCTGATTACAGCAGGTGCAGCCAATTTAGCTGACCTAGATATACCAAACCCAGACTCTCAACAGCCTCTGCACACTTTGCTCTCTGTGTATGTGTGTGTGTATATCAATATTTCTCCCATGTTAAAGTATTACTCCTCCATAATAGTATTTGTGCTAAATCAAAGTACTTCTACTACATCTTAGTACTTCTGCTCAATCATAGTATTTCTGCTAAATCATAGTATTTTTGAAAAATCATGGTATTTGTGCCAAATCATGGTTTGGGGGCAGAACCATAATATTTATTTTATGTTATGAGATTACTACTAAGTGCAGGAATGTCTGTTATGTTATAGTTTATGTGCTGAATATAGTATATCTGCCAAATCATAGTATTTATCCCAAATCATAGTATTTATGCAAAATTACAGTATTTCTGCCAAAAAGCAGAAATAGTACCTTTTAGCAGAAATTTCTGTGAAAAGATATTATTTATGTTAAAACATAGTATTTCTGCTAAATCATAGTATTTCTGCCAAATCATAGTATTTGTACTTATTCATAGTACTTGTGCCAAATCATAGTATTTGTACCCAATCATAGTATTTCTGCAATATGATCGTATTTGTGCCAAATCATGGTATCTTTTTGCCAAATCATGGTATTTGTGCCAAATCATGTTATTTGTGGCCAGTTAAAATTTCTGTTATATTAGTGTTACTACTAAGTCATAGAATTTCTGTTATGTTATAGTATATCTGCTGATTATGGTATATGTGCCAAATAATAGTATTTATAGCAAATAATAGTATTACTGCCCAAACATAGTATTTCTTGTAGTATTTGTAGTAGTAGTTGTTGTAGTATTTGTGCAAAAACATAGAATTTCTGCAAAATCATAGTATATCTGTTATGTTATAGTATTACTACCAAATCATAGTATTCCAAATCATAGTATTACTGCAATTCCATAGTATTTGAGCGAAATCGTACTATTTGTGAAAAAACATACTATGTCTGCAAAATCACATTATATCTGCTATGTTATACTATTACTACTAAGTCACAGTATTTCTGCCAATTCGTAGTATTCGTACTAAATCATACTACTTGTGCCAAATCATAGTATTGAAATCAAAATATAGTATTTGTACCAAAGCATTGTATTTGTACGAAGTACAGTATTTCTGCCAAATCATAGAATTACTGCAATTTCATAGTATTTTGAGGAATCCCTTTTTTATAGTATTACTTCTAAGTCGTAGTATTTCTGCTTTGTCATAGTATTTGTACTGAAACATAGTATTTCTGCCAAATCATAGTTTTACTGCTATTTCATAGTGTTTGAGTGAAATTACAGTGTTTCTGCAAAAACATTGTATTTCTGCTAAATCATAGTATTTCTGTTATCTTAAAGTACTTGCACTCAATTATAGTATTTGTGCCAAAGTGTAGTATTTCTGCCAAATCATATTATCTCTGCTAAATCATAGTGTCTGCCAAATCATAATATTTGTGCCTAAGCGCAGCATTTGACCAAAACATAGTATTGCTGCTATATCATAGTATTTGATCCAAATCATAGTATATGTCCTAAAACATAGTATTTCTGCCAAATCATACTATTTGTCCTAAAGCATAGCATTTCAACAAAATCACAGTATTTCTGCTATGTTATAGTATTTGTGCTTGTAGAAAAACCTGTGTTATTATGAGCTACATTACCCAGCAGCCTCTGAGCAGTGAGGGAATTCATGGGACTTCTGAGCTAGATGGTCTTCCTTCGTTCCTGGGCTAACGATTGAGGAGAGAGCTGCTGGGAAGGGGAGCAAATAGCCCATCCTGTATTTGTTGGGGATGGTGTGTGTCACATAAACGTGAGTTAATGTTCCATGCTTAAGATGTTTACCCTGCTACTTGTGTGTATTGGTTTTAGTTACCTTTAGCGTATGTGCTAGTTAGAGATAGCTATGGCAGCACAATTATTTGATTGTTTTGGGCTTGTTCCTGCTTTGTTTGTTCCCCCTGCAAATTTATGTGAATTTGTACACTGTAATATCGCTGTATTACGTAGTGGCTAAGTAGGAGGCTGACTGTTACTAAGTGCATCAGTGTACATAGGTCATCTCTTGTGTTGGAGTGCCCTCTTGTGGCACCTTTTGGGTAGTGCCTTAGTAAACGTGAACACTGCAAAGAAGTGGTATCAGACTGGTTTGTAGTGGAGGAATTTGTTGCCAGTTTCTTTCATCTTTAATCCGTATTCATGTTGTAATGTAGTAACTTTTGTGGCGCAAATACCACAATATGGCAGAAATACCATGTTTTGGCACAAATACTTTGATTTGGTATACTTTAGCTTCTTCACCCCTTTTCAGCAAAATTTTCATTTTTTCACCCCTTTTCAGCACAAATTCCAGCTTTTTCACGTGTTTTCAACAGAAATCTCTTTATTTCTGATTGCTGATGTCTTTGTTTTTCAGCCGCCCGCCCCTTTCCAGGTGGCGCAATCAGTAATGACACGGCTCTGCAGCTCATGGTCGTGGGTTCAATCCCACCTTGGTCAACATTTTTTTTCACTACAAATTTATACACTTTCACAGACCTGTAATTTATATTGCTAATTTTTTTCACTACAAATGAGTAGTGCAAAAACATACTATGTCTGCAACATCACAGTATATCTGTTATGTTATAGTATTACTACTAAATCACATTATTTCTGCCAATTCAAGGAGGCTGACTGTTACTAAGTGCATCAGTGTACATAGGTCATCTTTGTGTTGGAGTGCCCTCTTGTGGCGCCTTTTGGGTAGTGCCTTAGTAAACGTGAACGCTGCAAGAAGTGGTATCAGACTGGTTTGTAGTGGAGGAATTTGTTGCCAGTTTCTTTCATCTTTAATCCGTATTCATGTTGTAATGTAGTAGTACCACAATATGGCAGAAACACTATGTTTTGGCACAAATACTTTGATTTGGTATACTTTAGCTTCTTCACCCCTTTTCAGCAAAATTTTCATTTTTTCACCCCTTTTCAGCACAAATTCCAGCTTTTTGGCTGTTTTCAGAAAAAAAAACTCTTTTCAGCAGAAACTCTGCTGATTCATCTCTTTTCAGCGCAAGTTTCTGCTTCTTTGCCTCTTTTCTGCAAAAATTCTGCTGATTCACCTCTTTTCTCCAAAACTTTCAGCCTTTTGACCTCTTATCAGCACAATTCTCAGCAGCTTCTGCTCATTTCAGCAGAATTGTCCGTCTCTCCACCTCTTCTTTGTAAGAATGACTTTGGCTCAGGGAAATGAATAGCCACCTTGAACCAGGAGGGCCAGGTTCGAATCCTGCTCAGTGGGGCATTTTTTTTTCACCACCATAAACTTTTGCAACTTTTCATCGTTTTTAGCTTTTCATAGTATCATAGTATTTCCACAAAATATTTGTATTTCTGCTACGTTATATTATTACTGCTCATAGTATTTCTGCCAAATTTTGGTATTTGCTCCAAAGCACAGTATTTCTGCCAAATCACAATATAACTGCAAAATAAAGGTTTTTGAGACAAATCATAGCGTTTGTGCTAAATCCTAGTAATTCTGCTCATAGAATTTCTGCTATGCTGAGGTGCTTTCTGCTAGATTATAGTTTTTCTGCTAAATCAAAGTATTTCATGTAAATCATACCAAGTCCCAGTGTTTCTGCCAAATCATAAATCATAAATAATGTGGCGTGTTGGGGGAACAGTTAGTCCTCTCCCATCATGCCTTGGGACATGTGCTGCTGTTTAGATGTTCTTGTTTCATTGTTTATGGTTACGTTACTTTTAACTGTTGTCTTGAATGTTGTGTTTATACTATGGTACAAAGTCACTGACAGTTATTGTTTTATAGGAAGGAAGAATGCAGTACCATAAGTGAGTTCTGTTATGCTGTTATTGACCCTTGAAGCACATTGTAGAACAAGCAAGTGTTTAATAAAAAGCTTCTCCTACCAGCTTGGGGTGGAATTACAAGCTCAAGCTTTCCCTGTGTGCTTATTTGCAAGACTTGTATTTGCCATAATAATTTTAATAAAGCAAAGTTAAGATGAGAAGCTTGTTCCAATTCATCTTCAGACAGTGCTGCCAGTCACGGTTGGAGCAGTTTTTACTGTCATCTTACTGTTGAGCCATAAATTACGTTTGTTTTCCAACTCTTAAAATGAAGCCGTTTCTTCTCTCGTCATATCTCCACGACGGAGGTACAAAGAGCTATGAAAATCGCAGTCAAAGTTCAGCAAAGTCTGCTGATTTACCCAGTACAAGAATTGTGCTTCTATCCCACCTAGTTTTTGAGTTACACGACGTTTTGTAACTCCGAAAAATCGGCGTTTTACGCCTCTCACCGCGATCTAATTCTGACTGCTCAAGTCTCTGTGTTTTAGGCACCCGCCCCCTTTGTGACCAGACCTCATTTGGCTCAGAGGGTTGAGAAGCTACTGTGAGACCCGGTGGCAGAGGTTCGAGTCCTACCTGTGACAGTTGCTACACATCATCCCCACTTGCATGCACTCTGCTTTCTTGACACTCTTCAGTGTACCCTTACACATAAAGCCATCTCCATCAAACGCGTCTACACCTCTTTTTTAGCAGATAATTCTGCTTTTTCGCTTGTTTTCAGCAACTGCTGATGCTGATAGCCCTCCTAGTTTTTGAGTTACACGACGTTTTGTAACTCCAAAAACGGCGCTTTTCGCCTCTCACCGCGATCTATTTCTGATTGCTGATCTCTTTGTTTTCAGCCGCCTGCCCTCTTGCCAGGTGGCGCAATCAGTAATGACACGGCTCTGCAGCTCAAAGGTCGTGGGTTCAATCCCACCTTGGTCAACATTTTTTTTTCACTACAAATTGATACACTATCACAGACCTGTAATTTATATTGCTATCTTTTTTCACTACAAATGAGTAGTGCAAAAACATACTATGTCTGCAACATCACAGTCTATCTGTTATGTTATAGTATTACTACTAAATCACAGTATTTCTGCCAATTCAAGGAGGCTGACTGTTACTAAGTGCATCAGTGTACATAGGTCATCTCTTGTGTTGGAGTGCCCTCTTGTGGCGCCTTTTGGGTAGTGCCTTAGTAAACGTGAACACTGCAAAGAAGTGGTATCAGACTGGTTTGTAGTGGAGGAATTTGTTGCCAGTTTCTTTCGTCTTTAATCCGTATTCATGTTGTAATGTAGTAGTACCACAATATGGCAGAAACACTATGTTTTGGCACAAATACTTTGATTTGGTATACTTTAGCTTCTTCACCCCTTTTCAGCAAAATTTTCATTTTTTTCACCCCTTTTCAGCACAAATTCCAGCTTTTTTGGCTGTTTTCAGAAAAAAAACTCTTTTCAGCAGAAACTCTGCTGATTCATCTCTTTCAGCGCAAGTTTCTGCTTCTTTGCCTCTTTTCTGCAGAAATTCTGCTGATCCACCTCTTTTCTGCAAAACTTTCAGCCTTTTCACCTCTTATCAGCACAATTCTCAGCAGCTTCTGCTCATTTCAGCAGAATTGTCCGTCTCTCCACAACAACTTTTTGCAACTTTTCATCTTTTTCAGCTTTTCAGCAGACAGCTTCAGCGTCAAGGCATCCACACAGCATTTTCGCAGGAAATGCAAATTTTTCTAGTTGTGTGGATGCCCTAAAAGGGCTTCCACACTATTGTTTTCCTGTTTCTCTTTATTCTTTATTATACTTTATTCTGGTTGCTTCCGTACGTTTTTTGCCGCTTAACTACTCCCTCAGTTTTCAGCCGATTTTCTCAGTTCAAACTTTAAAAAATTCTGCTCTTTCTGCTAATGTAGGCTATGACTTTTGGTGCTCATAAGTTCTATACTTTTTGAGATATTGAATTTTTTTTGCAATATTTTTTGCCCATTTTTGCACATTATCAGTGGGGTCACTAGTTTTCCTTGCCCGGTTGAGCCGTGTTTTAGCTCACTGAGATGAGCAGCCGTTCTCAGACTGGGAGGCCCGGGTTCAAATCCCGCTTATGGCAACATTTCTTTCAGTTAACAGTTAAACTTTTTTAACTCTTTTCAACACAAATTTAAGCTTTTCCACCCCTTTTCAGCAAAATTTTCATTTTTTTCACCACTTTTCAGCACAAATCCCAGCTTTTTCAGCTGTATTCAGCAAAAAAACCTCTTTTCAGCAGAATTCTGAAAAGAGTTCTGCAGAGCTCTTTTCAGCAGAAATTCTGCTGATTGAACTCTTTTCAGCAGAAATTTCAGAATTTTCACCTCTTTTCAGCCCAAATTCTGCTTATTCACCTCTTCTGCAAAATTTTCAGCCTTTTCACCTCTTATCAGCACAAATCTCAGCTGTTTTCAGAAAAAAACTCTTTTGAGCAGATATTCTGCTGATTCATCTCTTTTCAGCGCAACTTTCTGCTTCTTTACCTCTTTTCAGCAGAAATTCTGCTGATTCACCTCTTTTCTGCAAAGTTTTCAGCCCTTTCACCTCTTATCAGCACAAATCTCAGCTGTTTTCAGAAAAAAACTCTTTTGAGCAGAAATTCTGCTGATTCATCTCTTTTCAGCGCAACTTATTGCTTCTTTACCTCTTTTCTGCAGAAATTCTGCTGATTCACCTCTTTTCTGCAAAGTTTTCTGCCTTTTCACTTCTTTTCAGCACAATTCTCAGAAGCTTCTGCTCATTTAGCAAAATTGTCCCTTTCTCCATCTCCTATTTTTGCAAGAATGAGTTTGGTTCAGTGAGATGAGCAGCTACCTTGAGACCAGAAGGGCCAGATTCAAATCCCAGTCATGGCAAAACCTGTTTTCAGTTTTCTCTTTTGTTCTTTTGTTCTACCTCTTTTCTGCAGAAATTCTGCTGATTTATCTCTTTTCTGCAAAATTTTCAGCCTTTTCGCCTCTTCTCAGCACAAAAAATGAGCAGCTTCTGCTCATTTCAGCAGAATTGTCTGTCTCTCCACCTCTTCTTTGTCAGAGTGTGTTTGGCTCAGTGAGATGAGTGCCTGCCTCGAAACCTGGAGGGCCAGGTTCGAATCCTGCTCAGGGCAATTTTTTTTTTTTTCACCACCATACAACTTTTTGCAACTTTTCATCTTTTTCAGTTTTTGAGCAGACAGCTTCAGCATTAAGGCATCCACACAGCATTTTCGCAGGAAATGCAAATTTTTCTAGTTCTTTATTATACTTTATTCTGGTTGCTTCCGTACGTTTTTTGCCGCTTAACTACTGCTTCAGTTTTCAGCCGATTTTCACCGTTCAAACTCTATACTGTTCTGCTCTTTCTGCTGACGTAGGCTATGACTTTTGGTGTTTATTACTGTTATACTTTTTAAAATATTACACTTTTTTCCTTTAATTTGTCCCATTGAAATGAATGGAAATCTTCAGGAATTCTCCTAAATCTTGCTTGTTTTTGAAACTTAACTACTTTGTCATACTTTCACCTAGAAACTCCATTCAAACTTTAAAATGTTCTCAGATTATTGGGCTATTCCTGTCTGATTCAGCTTTTTCAGATCTTCTACCGTTTTAATCTTATCTCTCTTTAAGTTTGCAGTTGCAAAATTGTGATTTTTCAGAAAATACATGCGTTGCTATGGTTGCTATGCAATTAAGTCAGAGTGAGTGCTGGTCCGTTCTGAATTTTCTCTTCATGTCTAAACAACTTCTTGCTACTGGCTCAATTTGCACTCAACCCCCACAAATTATACATCAAAACGTAGGTATTTTTGCTGGCTTTCAGGCAATGTCACTATCTTTATTGTGAGATTTACCGTTTTTTCGCAATTTGCCTCGGAGTGACACAAGGTCTCAATACTCCCCATTCAAAGTCTATGGGGAGGTTTTGAAATTCAGAGCTGAAATTCTGTAACGGGAGGCATTTTAAAATCGCCATATCTCTTTAACAAAGCAAAGTTAGGACATGAGGCTTGTGCCAATATATCTTCAGACACTGCTGACACTCACAGTGGAAGCAGTTTTTACAATTATCTTACCGTTGAGCAATGAATTACGTTTGTTTGAGGGGTGGAAATCTGTCCTTCTCTCAGTCTTCAAACTCTGGAAATGAAGCCGTTTCTTCTCTCGTCATATCTCCGCGACGAAGGTAGAACGAGCTATGAAAATCGCAGGCAAAATACACCAAAGTCCGCTGATTCACCCAGTACAAGAATTATGCTGCTAGCCCTCCTAGTTTTTGAATTACACGACGTTTTGTAACTCCAAAAAACGGCGTTTTTCGCCTGTCACCGCGATCTATTTTCTGACTGCCCAAGTATGTGTCTTTCAGACCGCCGCCCCCTGTCCAGGTGGCGCAATCAGTAATGACACGGCTCTGCAGCTCAAAGGTCGTGGGTTCAATCCCACCTTGGTCCACGTTTTTTTTTCACTACAAATTTATACACTATCACAGACCTGTAATTTATATTGCTAATTTATTACAATTCTGCAAAGTTTTATGATTTTAGCAGCTTTTCTAATATGGACCTCAGATTCTTGTTAACGCTCCATGGCAGAAACAAGTACACAGCCTGATGAAGCAGACAGAGGCAGTACCTCTGATTGGTGAATTTGAGCAGAACCAGGTTGTTCTTTCATTTCATTTCTTTATTTATTTCACACATGGTTCAACAGTGTTTCTTTTTCTACATACAGAACCTTCTGCCTCTTTTCAGCAGAAATTCTGCTCATCTCTTGTGTTGGAGTGCCCTCTTGTGGCGCCTTTTGGGTAGTGCCTTAGTGAACACTGCAAAGAAGTGGTATCAGACGGGTTTGTAGTGGAGGAATTTGTTGCCAGTTTCTTTCATCTTTAATCCGTATTCATGTTGTAATGTAGTAGTACCACAATATGGCAGAAACACTATGTTTTGGCACAAATACTTTGATTTAGTATACTTTAGCTTCTTCACCCCTTTTCAGCAAAATTTTCATTTTTTTCACCCCTTTTCAGCACAAATTCCAGCTTTTTTGGCTGTATTCAGAAAAAAGACAACTCTTTTGAGCAGAAACTCTGCTGATTCATCTCTTTTCAGCGCAAGTTTCTGCTTCTTTGCCTCTTTTCTGCAGAAATTCTGCTCATTCACCTCTTTTCTGCAAAATTTTCAGCCTTTTCACCTCTTATCAGCTTCTGCTCATTTCAGCAGAATTGTCCGTCTCTCCACCTCTTCTTTGTAAGAGTGACTTTGGCTCAGGGAAATGGATAGCCACCTTTGAGCAGAAATTCTGCTGATTCATCTCTTTTCAGCGCAAGTTTCTGCTTCTTTACCTCTTTTCTGCAGAAATTCTGCTGATTTACCTGTTTTCTGCAAAATTTTCAGCCTTTTCACCTCTTGTCACCACAATTCTCAGCAGCTTCTGCTCATTTTAGCAGAATTGTCGGTCTCTCCTCCTGTTTTTTGAGAGAATTAGTTTAGCTCAGTAAGATCAGTAGCTGCCTTGAGACCAGGAGGGCCAGGTTTGAATCCTGCTCAGGGCGACATGTTTTTTTTCACCACCATACAAGTTTTTGCAACTTTTCATCTTTTTCAGCTTTTCAGCAGACAGCTTCAGCGTTAAGGCATCCACACAGCATTTTCGCAGGAAATGCAAATTTTTCTAGTTATGTGTGCCTATGCCAAGAGGCACACATATTACTATTCCTCGGATTTATTATTATTATTCTTCAGTTTCCGCCTGAAATTTTGCAGCGAATCTCGCCCCGCAGTTTTCAGACAAGCTTCATATATGTTACCTCATTTTGTGCGGCTGGATCTGGAATGGTGTGCTATGACTTTTGGTGTTTATGACTATTATAGTTTTTGAAATATTAATATTTTAGTGAAAATTTTCCCGCGCTCCTCTGCCAAACAGTTTTGACAATAGGGTTACATATGTTAGATCATTTTGTGCGGCTGGAGCTGGACTACTATGGTACGACTTTTGGTGTTCATGACTTTTATAGTTTTTTAAATATTAATATTTTAGTGCAAATTTAGAAAGATTCTACTTTTGGCGCCATAGAAACAGACTTCATTTGTGGTGTCTTGGCTCTCTCTAGTGGTATACCCGGAGTAGTACAGGCGAAAAGATCTATCCTTGGCCCAAAACTCCATATCCCACAATTCATAGCACGCCTCTACAGAGGCCTCTACCGAGTCAAACAATGGCGGCCACCACTTCGTTTTCTATGTCTTTTATTCGTGTTTCTAGGTCACAAACTAAACTTTTAAGACATTTTCAGGCGAGAATATAGGTGTGTAAACTTCAAATATCTGCTCGTTTTATCAAGACATCCCATATTAGCAAGAGTTGTCTTATGTGTTGCTGATAGCCAGCCGGCTAGCATAGCGCCGCTAGCATAGCTAGCTAGCGCTGCTAGCGACCCTCAAAGCACCCAGGCTGGGCTTATAGTGACGCGGCTAAAATTTGTTGCAACACCCGATCGCTCGCCAAGTCTGTGTTTTAGCTGGACTCATTTTTCGCTTATATGGGCCGATGATGGTGGTCGATGTGGAAAAAATAACTGAGTTGTTTGGTGGTGGAGCTAGCCGGAGCTACAACAGAGGGCAGCTATCCACCGGTGTGTGACAGAAAGGACATGCCGCGAACCACACATAGGAGGTGGGGCAGGCCACCGCCGATCGACCGGTGGTTGCTAACCTGGAGGTCAATCGTGGATCAGGGAAAGCGAAGGTGGTTGCTAACCTGGAGGTCAATCGTGGATCAGGGAAAGCGAAGGCAGGAGCTGAGGGGTGAACTGAATTTCAGGTAAGAAGTTATGAACTGCACTCTATTTGGGTCAGATATAAACAGAGTTTAGGTGTAGTTTATTTTCGTTGTGCTGACCTTTTACAATCGTACTGCATGCTAGCTAGCACGACAGCTGTGTGCGCGGTAAGTTACTGATGTTGAACTTTATTATATTCATAAGGGTTGGTTCGTCAGAGTTGCCGTACAAACGGAATCGTCCCACATTCAGAGAAAACATTACGATTTATTCTGTCGTTACGAAGCCTCCCCTGTCATTCTCTCGCCAGTTGCAACTTCACTCATGAAACTGATCAACGATCGGCTTTTCGCTCTTGTTTATCGCGCTAAAGAACAGCAGCACGTTTAAGCTTGATCAGCTGTTGTTAGAATTCATTTGATTTTAATTTCTAGCAGCTCCTTCAGTGGGAGACTGCGGCACCCACGGTGTGGGATGGAGAGATTTCGCAGGTCTTTCCTCCCCACTGCTGTCAGACTCCACAACAAAGACTTTAACTGATCAAACACACACATGTGCAATAACACTAAGTGCAATAATCTTCCTGGCATCGTTGTATTTTTTACTCAGTTGTATATAGCATTTGTATTCTATTTTTATCTTATTGTATATTTTATTCTATTTTATTCTACTGTATATAGTATTTTATTTTATTCTATTCTGTACAGTTGTGTACTGTATTTATTCTTATTTTATTTTATTCTAATTTTTGCTTCATAACTTTTGCACTGTCCACTTCCTGCTGTGACAAAACAAATTTCCCACATGTGGGACTAATAAAGGTTATCTTATCTTATCTTAGTATCAGCTGATGTTTGCTGGGGCACAGCTGTAGAAGCGGCTGGTCCAAACCAGGAGATGTCCTTACTGAATCATCAGAGCTGAACTGGTGATGGAGAAACAGGTTTACCCTTTAGGTGACATGAATGAGTTGAAGGGAAGTTATGAACTGTTTCTGACAGACAAATATACACCAAGCTCCTGTTTTTGTGTAGCTGACAGCTGGTAACTGTGCAGGGGCGGATCTAGCAAAGCTTTTGCCAGGGGGCCAGGTAGGGCATTAACAGGGAAAGGGGGACACAAAGATATACTTTTCTTTCTTACTCTCATATAAAATATTTAGCTTTTTATTAAATAGTTATCTGCATCTTACAACCACAGTTTGTATAATAATACACAAGATTGGCTGTAGACCATTCTTAATCATTCAGAACACTGTGTAAAAATAACAAAAAACAAAAAGTGAATGCACAGCCGGCTGTGTGGGTAAACCAACCATGTGTGAAAAGTGGTCCATAATGTAATGCTTCAAAGCGTGTTCATGCAAAAATTGTCGGGTCTGCCATGGTACAATGGGACTTCTGCTCATGAACCTGTGTGCACAGCGTCTGCAAATCGGCGCTGTACGAAGTAACTTCATCTTTACACAAAACTGTAAGCTGTCATCTGTGAAGCGTGAGCGGTGTTTGTTTTTACCATAGTTCATGGTGGAGAATGGCTGCTCTTCTGAGTTTTGCTCTCTGTAGCTGTATGAATGGCAAACTACAGTGATTAGCAGCGGCATAGGCACACATAAAATTTCTTCTGAAATTTTCGCTTTCTAGTTATTATTATTATTCTCCAGTTTCTGCCTGAAATTTTGCAGCGAATCTCGCCCCGCAGTTTTGAGACAAGCTTCATATATGTTACCTCATTTTGTGCGGCCGGATCTGGAATGGTGTGCTATGACTTTTGGTGTTTATGAATTTTATAGTTTTTAAATATTAATATTTTAGTGAAAATTTTCCCGCGCTCCTCTGCCGAACAGTTTTGACATTAGGGTTACATATGTTAGATCATTTTGTGCGGCTGGAGCTGGACTATTATGTCATGACTTTTGGTGTTTATAACTTTTATAGTTTTTTAAATATTAATATTTTAGTGCAAATTTAGGCCAATTCATCTTTTGGCGCCAAATAAACAGACTTCATTTGTGGTGTGTTGGCTCTCTCTAGTGGTATGCCGGGAGTGGTACAGCCTGTCTACCCTTATTTGGATTACCGTAATGATGACAATTTCAACGGTGCGCACAGCGTCGCTGCTTTCAGGAGCCATTGGAATTTTTAAGGTTGCGCAAATCATTCAAAAGTTACGGTAATGCTTGGTGGAAAACTCAATATCCCACAATTCATAGCACGCCTCTACAGAGTGAACAATGGCGGCCACCACTTCGTTTTATATGTCTTTTATTCGTGTTTCTAGGTCACAAAATAAGCTTTTAAGATATTTTCAGGCGAGAATGTAGGTGTGTAAACTTCAAATATCTGCTTGTTTTATCAAGACATCCCATATTTAGCGACAGTGCTCTGACTACGTAGGTCCTGCCTGACAGCTAGCCGGCTACCTAGCTAGCTGCCGCACTTGGCTGCAAATGCACAGCGAGGGGACTCTCTCTCTCCTTTCACCTCCCCGGTCTCTCGCAAATGCTCGCACAGAATCGGAGTTACAGCTGGATGTGGAAAAAATAACTGAGTTGTTTGGTGGTGCTATAATGCGGAGCTACAACAGTGGGCAGCTATCCACCGGTGTATGACAGAAAGGACATGCCGCGACCGCCGATCGACCTGTGTTTGCTAACGCAGAGGTCAATCGTGGATCAGGGAAAGCGAAGGCAGGAGCGTGAGGTGAACTGAATTTCAGGTAAGAAGTTATGACCTGCACTCTATTTGGGTCAGATATAAACCGAGTTTAGGTGTAGTTTATTTAGCAGCAGTTCTCTTATGTGTTGCTGATAGCCGGCTAGCTAGCTAGCGCCGCTAGCATAGTTAGCTAGCGCCGCTAGCAACCCTTCGTGAAAAAGCACCCAGGCTTGGCTTATATTGAGGCGGGTGAAACTCGTGTCAGCACCCGGTCGCTCTCTATTTGGGTCAGATATAAACCGAGTTTAGGTGTAATTTATTTTCGTTGACCTTTTACAATCGTAATGCCACGGGAGTTTATATACAGCTGTGTGCGCACTAAGTTACTGACGTTGGACTTTATTTTATTCATTAGGGTTAGTTCATAGAGTTGCCGTGCCGTACAAACGGAATCGTCCCACATTCAGAGAAAACATTATGATTTATTCTGTCATTACGAAGCCTCCCCTGTCATTCTCTCGCGTGTTGAAACGTCAATCATGAAACTGATCAATGATCGGCTGTTCGCTCTTATTTATCGCGCTAAACAACAGCAGCACGTTTAAGCTTGATCAGCTGTTGTTAGAATTCTTTTGCTTTTAATTTCTAGTATCAGCTGATGTTTGCTGGAGCCACAGCTGTAGAAGCGACTGGTCGAAACCAGGAGATGACCTTACTGAATCATCAGAGCTGAACTGGTGATGGAGAAACAGGTTTACCTTTTTTTTAGGTGACATGAATGAGTTGAAGGGAAGTTATGAACTGTTTCTGAGAGAAATAAACACCAAGCTCCTTTTTTTATTTAGCTGACAGCTGGTAACTGTGCAGGGGCGGATCTAGCAAAGCTTTTGCCAGGGGGCCAGGTAGGGCGTTAACAGAGAAAGGTGGACACAAAGATATACCTTTCTTTCTTACTCTCATACAGGGAGTGCAGAATTATTAGGCAAGTTGTATTTTTGAGGAATAATTTTATTATTGAACAACAACCATGTTCTCAATGAACCCAAAAAACACATTAATATCAAAGCTGAATGTTTTTGGAAGTAGTTTTTAGTTTGTGTTTAGTTTTAGCTATTTTAGGGGGATATCTGTGTGTGCAGGTGACTATTACTGTGCATAATTATTAGGCAACTTAACAAAAAACAAATATATACCCATTTCAATTATTTATTACCAGTGAAACCAATATAACATCTCCACATTCACAAATATACATTTCTGACATTCAAAAACAAAACAAAAACAAGTCAGCGACCAATATAGCCACCTTTCTTTGCAAGGACACTCAAAAGCCTGCCATCCATGGATTCTGTCAGTGTTTTGATCTGTTCACCATCAACATTGCGTGCAGCAGCAACCACAGCCTCCCAGACACTGTTCAGAGAGGTGTACTGTTTTGCCTCCTTGTAAATCTCACATTTGATGATGGACCACAGGTTCTCAATGGGGTTCAGATCAGGTGAACAAGGAGGCCATGTCATTAGTTTTTCTTCTTTTATACCCTTTCTTGCCAGCCACGCTGTGGAGTACTTGGACGCGTGTGATGGAGCATTGTCCTGCATGAAAATCATGTTTTTCTTGAAGGATGCAGACTTCTTCCTGTACCAGTGCTTGAAGAAGGTGTCTTCCAGAAACTGGCAGTAGGACTGGGAGTTGAGCTTGACTCCATCCTCAACCCGAAAAGGCCCCACAAGCTCATCTTTGATGATACCAGCCCAAACCAGTACTCCACCTCCACCTTGCTGGCGTCTGAGTGGGACTGGAGCTCTCTGCCTTTTACCAATCCAGCCACGGGCCCATCCATCTGGCCCATCAAGACTCACTCTCATTTCATCAGTCCATAAAACCTTAGAAAATTCAGTCTTGAGATATTTCTTGGCCCAGTCTTGACGTTTCAGCTTGTGTGTCTTGTTCAGTGGTGGTCGTCTTTCAGCCTTTCTTACCTTGGCCATGTCTCTGAGTATTGCACACCTTGTCCTTTTGGGCACTCCAGTGATGTTGCAGCTCTGAAATATGGCCAAACTGGTGGCAAGTGGCATCTTGGCAGCTGCACGCTTGACTTTTCTCAGTTCATGGGCAGTTATTTTGCGCCTTGGTTTTTCCACACGCTTCTTGCGACCCTGTTGACTATTTTGAATGAAACGCTTGATTGTTCGATGATCACGCTTCAGAAGCTTTGCAATTTTAAGACTGCTGCATCCCTCTGCAAGATATCTCACTATTTTTTACTTTTCTGAGCCTGTCAAGTCCTTCTTTTGACCCATTTTGCCAAAGGAAAGGAAGTTGCCTAATAATTATGCACACCTGATATAGGGTGTTGATGTCATTAGACCACACCCCTTCTCATTACAGAGATACACATCACCTAATATGCTTAATTGGTAGTAGGCTTTCGAGCCTATACAGCTTGGAGTAAGACAACATGCATGAAGAGGATGATGTAGACAAAATACTCATTTGCCTAATAATTCTGCACTCCCTGTATAAAATATTTAGCTTTTATTAAATAGTTATCTGAATCTTACAACCAAAGTTTGTATAATAATACACAAGATTGGCTGTAGACCATTGTTCATCATTCAGAACACTGTGTAAAAATAACAAAAAACAAAAAGTGAATGCACAGCCGGCTGTGTGGGTACACCAACCATGTGTGAAAATTGGTCCATAACGTAATGCTTCAAAGCGTGTTCATGCAAACATTGTCAGGTCTGCCGTGGTACAATGGGACTTCTGCTCATGAACCTGTGTGCACAGCGTCTGCAAATCGTCGCTGTACGAAGTAACTTCATCTTTACACAAAACTGTAAGCTGTCATCTGTGAAGCGTGAGTGGTGTTTGTTTTTACCATAGTTCATGGTGGAGAATGGCTGCTCTTCTGAGTTTTGCTCTCTGTAGCCGTATGAATGGGAAACTACAGTGATTAGCAGCGGCATAGGCACACATAAAATTTCTTCTGAAATTTTCGCTTTCTAGTTATTATTATTATTATTCTCCAGTTTCCGCCTGAAATTTTGCAGCGAATCTCGCCCCGCAGTTTTGAGACAAGCTTCATATATGTTACCTCATTTTGTGCGGCCGGATCTGGAATGGTGTGCTATGACTTTTAGTGTTTATGAATTTTATAGTTTTTTAAATATTAATATTTTAGTGAAAATTTTCCCGCGCTCCTCTGCCAAACAGTTTTGACATTAGGGTTACATATGTTAGATCATTTTGTGCGGCTGGAGCTGGACTATTATGTCATGACTTTTGGTGTTTATGACTTTTATAGTTCTTTAAATATTAATATTTTAGTGCAAATTTAGACCAATTCATCTTTTGGCGCCAAATAAACAGACTTCATTTGTGGTGTGTTGGCGCCATCTTTTGGTCCCATTGAAACAAATTTCAAACTTCATTTGTGGTGTGTTGGCTCTCTCTAGTGGTATGCCGGGAGTGGTACAGCCTGTCTACCCTTATTTGGATACCGTAATGATGACAATATCAATGGCGCGCACAGCCTCGCTGCTTTCAGGAACCATTGGAGGTTTTAAGGTTGCGCGAACCATTGAATAGTTACGGTAAACACAATGGCTTCTATGCTTGGTGGAAAACTCCATATCCCACAATTCATAGCACACCTCTGCCGAGTTAAACAATGGCGGCCACCACTTTGTTTTATATGTCTTTTATTAGTGTTTCTAGGTCACAAAATAAACTTTTAAGATATTTTCAGGCGAGAATGTAGGTGTGTAAACTTCAAATATCTGCTTGTTTTATCAAGACATCCCATATTAGCGACAATGCTCTGACGACCTCGGTGCTGCCTGACAGCTAGCCGGCTACCTAGCTAGCTGCCGCACTTGGCTGCAAATGGACAGCGAGGGGACTCTCTCTCTCCTTTCACCTCCCCGGTCTCTCGCAAATGCTCGCACAGAATCGGAGTTACAGCTGGATGTGGAAAAAATAACTGAGTTGTTTGGTGGTGCTATAATGCGGAGCTACAACAGTGGGCAGCTATCCACCGGTGTATGACAGAAAGGACATGCCGCGACCGCCGATCGACCGGTGTTTGCTAACGCGGAGGTCAATCGTGGATCAGGGAAAGCGAAGGCAGGAGCGTGAGGTGAACTAAATTTCAGGTAAGAAGTTATGTCCTGCACTCTATTTGGGTCAGATATAAACCGAGTTTAGGTGTAGTTTATTTAGCAGCAGTTCTCTTATGTGTTGCTGATAGCCGGCTAGCTAGCTAGCGCCGCTAGCATAGTTAGCTCGCGCCGCTAGCGACCCTTCGTGAAAAAGCACCCAGGCTTGGCTTATATTGAGGCGGGTGAAACTCGTGTCAGCACCCGGTCGCTCGCCGACAGTATGTGTTTTAGCTGGACTTATTTTTCGTTTATATGGGCAGATGATGCTGGAAACCGAAGGCAGGAGCGTGAGGTGAACTGAATTTCAGGTAAGAAGTTATGAACTGCACTCTATTTGGGTCAGATATAAACCGAGTTTAGGTGTAATTTATTTTCGTTGACCTTTTACAATCGTACTGCCACGGGAGTTTATATACAGCTGTGTGCGCACTAAGTTACTGACGTTGGACTTTATTTTATTCATTAGGGTTAGTTCATAGAGTTGCCGTGCCGTACAAACGGAATCGTCCCACATTCAGAGAAAACATTATGATTTATTCTGTCGTTACGAAGCCTCCCCTGTCATTCTCTTGCGTGTTGAAACGTCAATCATGAAACTGATCAATGATCGGCTGTTCGCTCTTATTTATCGCGCTAAACAACAGCAGCACGTTTAAGCTTGATCAGCTGTTGTTAGAATTCTTTTGATTTTAATTTCTAGTATCAGCTGATGTTTGCTGGAGCATGAAGATGAAATCAGGAGATGTCCTTACTGAATCATCAGAGCTGAACTGGTGATGGAGAAACAGGTTTACACTTTAGGTGACATGAATGAGTTGAAGGGAAGTTATGAGTTGTTTCTGAGAGACAAAGACCAAGCTCCTTTTTTGTGTAGCTGACAGCTGGTAACTGTGCAGGGGCGGATCTAGCAAAGCTTTTGGGGGGGGGGCAGCTAGGGCATTAACAGAGAAAGGTGGACACAAAGATATACTTTTCTTTCTTACTCTCATATAAAATATTTAGCTTTTATTAAATAGTTATCTGAATCTCACAACCAAAGTTTGTATAATAATACACAAGATTGGCTGTAGACCATTGTTCATAATTCAGAACACTATGTAAAAATAACAAAAAACAAAAAGTGAATGCATGTGTGAAAAGTGGTCTATAATGTAATGCTTCAAAGTGTGTTCATGCAAACATTGTCGGGTCTGCCGTGGTACAATGGGACTTCTGCTCATGAACCTGTGTGCACAGCGTCTGCAAATCGGCGCTGTACGAAGTAACTTCATCTTTACACAAAACTGTAAGCTGTCATCTGTGAAGCGTGAGCGGTGTTTGTTTTTACCATAGTTCATGGTGGAGAATGGCTGCTCTTCTGAGTTTTGCTCTCTGTAGCCGTATGAATGGCAACTACAGTGATTAGCAGCGGCATAGGCACACATAAAATTTCTTCTGAAATTTTCGCTTTCTAGTTACTGTTATACTTTTTAAAATATTACACTTTTTTCCTTTAATTTGTCCCATTGAAATGAATGGAAAACTTCCACAATTCTTCTAAAACTTGCTTGTTTTTGAAACTTAACTACTTTGTCATACTTTCACCTAGAAACTCCATTCAAACTTTAAAATGTTCTCAGATTATTGGGCTATTCCTGTCTGATTCAGCTTTTTCAGATCTTCTACCGTTTTAATTTTATCTCTCTTTAAGTTTTCAGTTGCAAAATTGTGATTTTTCAGAAAATACATGCGTTGCTATGGTTGCTATGCAATTAAGTCAGAGTGAGTGCTGGTCCGTTCTGAATTTTCTCTTCATGTCTAAACAACTTCTTGCTACTCACTCAATTTCCACTCAACCCCCACAAATTATACATCAAAACGTAGGTATTTTTGCTGGCTTTCAGACAATGTCACTATCTTTATTGTGAGATTTACCGTTTTTTCGCAATTTGCCTCGGAGTGACACAAGGTCTCAATACTCCCCATTCAAAGTCTATGGGGAGGTTTTGAAATTCAGAGCTGAAATTCTGAAACGGGAGGCATTTTCAAATTGCCATATCTCTTTAACAAAGCAAAGTTAGGACATGAGGCTTGTGCCAATATATCTTCAGACACTGCTGACACTCACAGTGGAAGCAGTTTTTACAATTATCTTACCGTTGAGCAATGAATTACGTTTGTTTGAGGGGTGGAAATCTGTCCTTCTCTCAGTCTTCAAACTCTGGAAATGAAGCCGTTTCTTCTCTCGTCATATCTCCGCGACGGAGGTAGAACAAGCTATGAAAATCGCAGGCAAAATACACCAAAGTCCGCTGATTCACCCAGTACAAGAATTATGCTGCTAGCCCTCCTAGTTTTTGAGTTACACGACGTTTTGTAACTCCAAAAAACGGCGTTTTTCGCCTCTCACCGCGATCTATTTTCTGACTGCCCAAGTATCTGTCTTTCAGACCGCCGCCCCCTTTCCAGGTGGCGCAATCAGTAATGACACGGCTCTGCAGCTCAAAGGTCGTGGGTTCAATCCCACCTTGGTCCACGTTTTTTTTTTTCACTACAAATTGATACACTATCACAGACCTGTAATTTATATTGCTAATTTATTACAATTCTGCAAAGTTTTATGATTTTAGCAGCTTTTTTAATATGGACCTCAGATTCTTGTTAACGCTCCATGGCAGAAACAAGTACACAGCCTGATGAAGCAGACTGAGGCAGTACCTCTGATTGGTGAATTTGAGCAGAACCAGGTTGTTCTTTCATTTCATTTCTTTATTTATTTCACACATGGTTCAACAGTGTTTCTTTTTCTACATACAGAACCTTGTGCCTCTTTTCAGCAGAAATTCTGCTCATTCACCTCATCTCTTGTGTTGGAGTGCCCTCTTGTGGCGCCTTTTGGGTAGTGCCTTAGTAAACGTGAACACTGCAAAGAAGTGGTATCAGACTGGTTTGTAGTGGAGGAATTTGTTGCCAGTTTCTTTCATCTTTAATCCGTATTCATGTTGTAATGTAGTAGTACCACAATATGGCAGAAACACTATGTTTTGGCACAAATACTTTGATTTAGTATACTTTAGCTTCTTCAGCTTCTTCACCCCTTTTCAGCAAAATTTTCATTTTTTTCACCCCTTTTCAGCACAAATGCCAGCTTTTTTGGCTGTTTTCAGAAAAAAGACAACTCTTTTGAGCAGAAACTCTGCTGATTCATCTCTTTTCAGCGCAAGTTTCTGCTTCTTTGCCTCTTTTCTGCAAAAATTCTGCTGATTCACCTCTTTTCTGCAAAACTTTCAGCCTTTTGACCTCTTATCAGTACAATTCCCAGCAGCTTCTGCTCATTTCAGCAGAATTGTCTGTCTCTCCACAACAACTTTTTGCAACTTTTCATCTTTTTCATCTTTTCAGCAGACAGCTTCAGCGTCAAGGCATCCACACAGCATTTTCACAGGAAATGCAAATTTTTATGTGTGCCTATGGAAAGAGGCACACATATTACTATTCGTCGGATTTATTATGTGTGCCTATGCCAAGAGGCACACATATTACTATTCGTCGGATTTATTATTCTTATTATTATTATTCTCCATCTTCCGCCTAAATTTCGGCACGTATCACGCCCCGCAGTTTTGAGACAAGCTTCATATATGTTACCTCATTTTGTGCGGCCGGATCTGGAATGGTGTGCTATGACTTTTGGTGTTTATGAATTTTATAGTTTTTTAAATATTAATATTTTAGTGAAAATTTTCCCGCGCTCCTCTGCCAAACAGTTTTGACATTAGGATTACATATGTTAGATCATTTTGTGCGGCTGGAGCTGGACTATTATGTTGTGACTTTTGGTGTTTATGACTTTTATAGTTTTTTAAATATTAATATTTTAGTACAAATTTAGGCCAATTCATCTTTTGGCGCCAAATAAACAGACTTCATTTGTGGTGTCTTGGCTCTCTCTAGTGGTATACCGGGAGTAGTACAGCCGAAAAGATTTATCCTTGTGTTGAAAACTCCATATCCCACAATTCATAGCACGCCTCTACAGAGTGAACAATGGCGGCCACCACTTCGTTTTATATGTCTTTTATTCGTGTTTCTAGGTCACAAAATAAACTTTTAAGATATTTTCAGGCGAGAATGTAGGTGTGTAAACTTCAAATATCTGCTTGTTTTATCAAGACATCCCATATTTAGCGACAGTGCTCTGACGACGTCGGTCCTGCCTGACAGCTAGCCGGCTACCTAGCTAGCTGCCGCACTTGGCTGCAAATGGATAGCGAGGGGACTCTCTCTGTCGTTTCACCTCCCCGGTCTCTCGCAAATGCTCGCACAGAATCGGAGTTACAGCTGGATGTGGAAAAAATAACTGAGTTGTTTGGTGGTGCTATAACGCGGAGCTACAACAGTGGGCAGCTATCCACCGGTGTATGACAGAAAGGACATGCCGCGACCGCCGATCGACCGGTGTTTGCTAACGCGGAGGTCAATCGTGGATCAGGGAAAGCGAAGGCAGGAGCGTGAGGTGAACTGAATTTCAGGTAAGAAGTTATGACCTGCACTCTATTTGGGTCAGATATAAACCGAGTTTAGGTGTAGTTTATTTAGCAGCAGTTCTCTTATGTGTTGCTGATAGCCGGCTAGCTAGCTAGTGCCGCTAGCATAGTTAGCTAGCACCGCTAGCGACCCTTCGTGAAAAAGCACCCAGGCTTGGCTTATATTGAGGCGGGTGAAACTCGTGTCAGCACCCGGTCGCTCGCCGACAGTATGTGTTTTAGCTGGACTTATTTTTCGTTTATATGGACCGATGATTTATTTATTTATTCATTTTAGTAACGGTATAAACAGTGAAAGGTGGTGGATTGGCCAGATGTAAACTTCAAATATCTGCTCGTGTTACCAAGACATCCCATATTAGCTCTGATGTTTTCGGTGCCTGCAAAGAGCTAGACAGGTAGCTAGCTAACCCGAGCTGGCTGTCTTTTTGACTCAGGGTCATAGCTGGACTTATTTTTCGTTTTTATGAGCCGATGAGGGTTTTTTTTTAGTAACGGTACAAACAGTGAAAGGCGGTGGATTGTCCAGATGCTGGTCGATGTGGAAAAAATAACTGAGTTGTTTGGTAGTCGCTGACGCGGAGCTACAACCGAGGGCAGCTATCCACCGGTGTGTGTCAGAAAGAACATGCGGGGAACGAGGCGGCGAGGCGACCGCCGATCGACCGGTGGTAGATCGTGGATCAGGGAAACCGAAGGCAGGAGAAGCAGGCGGCTGCCGGTCGGAGCGTGAGGTGAACTGAATTTCAGGTAAGAAGTTATGACCTGCACTCTATTTGGGTCAGATATAAACCGAGTTTAGGTGTAGTTTATTTTCGTTGTGCTGACCTTTTACAATCAGTTATAATAACTCGTACTGCGTGGTAGCTAGCACGATGGAGTTTCTATACAGCTGTGTGCGCGCTAAGTTACTGATGTTGAACTTTATGACAGCCTCCCCTGTCATTCTCTCGCCTGTTCAAACTTCAGTCATGAAACTGATCAATGATCGGCTTTTCTCTCTTGTTTGTTTATCGCGCTAAACAACAGCAGCACGTTTAAGCTTGATCAGCTGTTGTTAGAATTCATTTGATTTTAATTTCTAGTATCAGCTGATGTTTGCTGGAGCCACAGCTGTAGAAGCGGCTGGTCGAAACCAGGAGATGACCTTACTGAATCATCAGAGCTGAACTGGTGATGGAGAAACAGGTTTACCTTTTTTTTAGGTGACATGAATGAGTTGAAGGGAAGTTATGAACTGTTTCTGAGAGAAATAAACACCAAGCTCCTTTTTTTATTTAGCTGACAGCTGGTAACTGTGCAGGGGCGGATCTAGCAAAGCTTTTGCCAGGGGGCCAGGTAGGGCATTAACAGAGAAAGGTGGACACAAAGATATACTTTTCTTTCTTACTCTCATACAGGGAGTGCAGAATTATTAGGCAAGTTGTATTTTTGAGGAATAATTTTATTATTGAACAACAACCATGTTCTCAATGAACCCAAAAAACACATTAATATCAAAGCTGAATGTTTTCGGAAGTAGTTTTTAGTTTGTGTTTAGTTTTAGCTGTTTTAGGGGATATCTGTGTGTGCAGGTGACTATTACTGTGCATAATTATTAGGCAACTTAACAAAAACAAATATATACCCATTTCAATTATTTATTTTTACCAGTGAAACCAATATAACATCTCCACATTCACAAATATACATTTCTGACATTCAAAAACAAAACAAAAACAAATCAGCGACCAATATAGCCACCTTTCTTTGCAAGGACACTCAAAAGCCTGCCATCCATGGATTCTGTCAGTGTTTTGATCTGTTCACCATCAACATTGCGTGCAGCAGCAACCACAGCCTCCCAGACACTGTTCAGAGAGGTGTACTGTTTTCCCTCCTTGTAAATCTCACATTTGATGATGGACCACAGGTTCTCAATGGGGTTCAGATCAGGTGAACAAGGAGGCCATGTCATTAGTTTTTCCTTCTTTTATACCCTTTCTTGCCAGCCACGCTGTGGAGTACTTGGACGCGTGTGATGGAGCATTGTCCTGCATGAAAATTATGTTTTTCTTGAAGGATGCAGACTTCTTCCTGTACCACTGCTTGAAGAAGGTGTCTTCCAGAAACTTGCAGTAGGACTGGGAGTTGAGCTTGACGCCATCCTCAACCCGAAAAGGCCCCACAAGCTCACCTTTGATGATACCAGCCCAAACCAGTACTCCACCTCCACCTTGCTGGCGTCTGAGTGGGACTGGAGCTCTCTGCCCTTTACCAATCCAGCCACGGGCCCATCCATCTGGCCCATCAAGACTCACTCTCATTTCATCAGTCCATAAAACCTTAGAAAAATCAGTCTTGACATATTTCTTGGCCCAGTCTTGACGTTTCAGCTTGTGTGTCTTGTTCAGTGGTGGTCGTCTTTCAGCCTTTCTTACCTTGGCCATGTCTCTGAGTATTGCACACCTTGTGCTTTTGGGCACTCCAGTGATGTTGCAGCTCTGAAATATGGCCAAACTGGTGGCAAGTGGCATCTTGGCAGCTGCACGCTTGACTTTTCTCAGTTCATGGGCAGTTATTTTGCCCCTTGGTTTTTCCACACGCTTCTTGCGACCCTGTTGACTATTTTGAATGAAACGCTTGATTGTTCGATGATCACGCTTCAGAAGCTTTGCAATTTTAAGACTGCTGCATGCCTCTGCAAGATATCTCACTATTTTTGACTTTTCTGAGCCTGTCAAGTCCTTCTTTTGACCCATTTTGCCAAAGGAAAGGAAGTTGCCTAATAATTATGCACACCTGATATAGGGTGTTGATGTCATTAGACCACACCCCTTCTCATTACAGAGATGCACATCACCTAATATGCTTAATTGGTAGTAGGCTTTCGAGCCTATACAGCTTGGAGTAAGACAACATGCATGAAGGGGATGATGTGGACAAAATACTCATTTGCCTAATAATTCTGCACTCCCTGTATAAAATATTTAGCTTTTATTAAATAGTTATCTGAATCTTACAACCAAAGTTTGTATAATAATACACAAGATTGGCTGTAGACCATTGTTCATCATTCAGAACACTGTGTAAAAATAACAAAAAACAAAAAGTGAATGCAAAAGTGCATAAATATTTATTTTACGTGTTTGATATGTGTGGCGGGGCGTGGTCTGCAGTGCCGCTGCAGGGGAGGTGGACCCACCTGAGGGGCATCTGCAATCACACCTCTCGGGCGTAGTCTGTGCTCTCTCGGCTGTTTTTTGGGTGTGTGTCGGGCTGTGAGTTGAAAAGCTACAGCTGGCTGGGAGGGTACACCAACCATGTGTGAAAAGTGGTCCATAACGTACTGGTTCAAAGTGTGTTCGTGCAAACATTGTCGGGGTCTGCCGTGGTACAGAGGGACTTCTGCTTATGAACCTGTGTGCACAGCGTCTGCAAATCGGGCTGTACAAAGTGACCTCATCTTTACCCAAAACTGTAAGCTGTCATCTGTGAGGCGCGAGCGGTGTTTGTTTTTACCATAATTCATGGTGGAGAATGGCTGCTCTTCTGAGTTTTGCTGTCTGTAGCCGTATGAATGGAAAACTACACAGATTAGCAGCGGCATAGGCACACATAAAATTTCTTCTGAAATTTTCGCTTTCTAGTTATTATTATATTATTCTCCAGTTTCCGCCTGAAATTTTGCAGCGAATCTCGCCTCGCAGTTTTGAGACAAGCTTCATATATGTTACCTCATTTTGTGCGGCCGGATCTGGAATGGTGTGCTATGACTTTTGGTGTTTATGAATTTTATAGTTTTTTAAATATTAATATTTTAGTGAAAATTTTCCCGCGCTCCTCTGCCAAACAGTTTTGACATTAGGGTTACATATGTTAGATCATTTTGTGCGGCTGGAGCTGGACTATTATGTTATGACTTTTGGTGTTTATAACTTTTATAGTTTTTTAAATATTAATATTTTAGTGCAAATTTAGGCCAATTCATCTTTTGGCGCCAAATAAACAGACTTCATTTGTGGTGTCTTGGCTCTCTCTAGTGGTATACCGGGAGTAGTACAGCCGAAAAGATTTATCCTTGTGTTGAAAACTCCATATCCCACAATTCATAGCACGCCTCTACAGAGTGAACAATGGCGGCCACCACTTCGTTTTATATGTCTTTTATTCGTGTTTCTAGGTCACAAAATAAGCTTTTAAGATATTTTCAGGCGAGAATGTAGGTGTGTAAACTTCAAATATCTGCTTGTTTTATCAAGACATCCCATATTTAGCGACAGTGCTCTGACTACGTCGGTCCTGCCTGACAGCTAGCCGGCTACCTAGCTAGCTGCCGCACTTGGCTGCAAATGGATAGCGAGGGGACTCTCTCTGTCGTTTCACCTCCCCGGTCTCTCGCAATGCTCGCATAGAATCGGAGTTACAGCTGGATGTGGAAAAAATAACTGAGTTGTTTGGTGGTGCTATAACGCGGAGCTACAACAGTGGGCAGCTATCCACCGGTGTATGACAGAAAGGATATGCCGCGAATGAGACATACGAGGCAGGCGACCGGTGTTTGCTAACGCGGAGGTCAATCGTGGATCAGGGAAAGCGAAGGCAGGAGCGTGAGGTGAACTGAATTTCAGGTAAGAAGTTATGACCTGCACTGTATTTGGGTCAGATATAAACCGAGTTTAGGTGTAGTTTATTTAGCAACAGTTCTCTTACGTGTTGCTGATAGCCGGCTGGCTAGCTAGCTAGCGCCGCTAGCTTAGCTAGCTAGCGCGGCTAGCGACCCTTCGTGAAAAACCACCCAGGCTTGGCTGATAGTGAGGTGGCTAAAATTTGTTTAATCGCCCGATCGCTCGGCAAGGGTCTGTGTCTTAGCTGGACTTATTTTTCGTTTATATGGGCCGATGATGCTGGTCGATGTGGAAAAAATAACTGAGTTGTTTGGTGGTGGAGCTACAACAGAGGGCAGCTATCCACCGGTGTGTGACAGAAAGGACATGCCGCCAACGAGACATACGAGGCCGGGCAGGCGATTGCTAACGCGGTGGTCAATCATGGATCAGGGAAAGCGAAGGCAGGAGCGTGAGGTGAACTGAATTTCAGGTAAGAAGTTATGAACTGCACTCTATTTCGGTCAGATATAAACCGAGTTTAGGTGTAGTTTATTTTCGTTGTGCTGACTTTTTCAGTCACTTACAATAACTCGTACTGCGTTCTAGCTAGCACGACGGAGTTTCTATACAGCTGTGTGCGCATGTTGAACTTTATGACAGCCTCCCCTGTCATTCTCTCGCCTGTTGAAACTTCAGTCATGAAACTGATCAATGATCGGCTTTCTCTCTTGTTTGTTTATCGCGCAAAACAACAGCAGCACGTTTAAGCTTGATCAGCTGTTGTTAGAATTCATTTGCTTTTAATTTCTGGTATCAGCTGATGTTTGCTGGAGCTACAGCTGTAAAAACGGCAGATGTCCTTACTGAATCATCAGAGCTGAACTGGTGATGGAGAAACAGGTTTACTCTTTAGGTGACATGAATAAGTTGAGGGAAGTTATGAACTATTTTTGACAGACAAATACAGGGAGTGCAGAATTATTAGGCAAGTTGTATTTTTGAGGAATAATTTTATTATTGAACAACAACCATGTTCTCAATGAACCCAAAAAACTCATTAATATCAAGCTGAAAGTTTTTGGAAGTAGTTTTTAGTTTTAGCTATTTTAGGGGGATATCTGTGTGTGCAGGTGACTATTACTGTGCATAATTATTAGGCAACTTAACAAAAAACAAATATATACCCATTTCAATTATTTATTTTTACCAGTGAAACCAATATAACATCTCCACATTCACAAATATACATTTCTGACATTCAAAAACAAAACAAAAACAAATCAGCGACCAATATAGCCACCTTTCTTTGCAAGGACACTCAAAAGCCTGCCATCCATGGATTCTGTCAGTGTTTTGATCTGTTCACCATCAACATTGCGTGCAGCAGCAACCACAGCCTCCCAGACACTGTTCAGAGAGGTGTATTGTTTTCCCTCCTTGTAAATCTCACATTTGATGATGGACCACAGGTTCTCAATGGGTTCAGATCAGGTGAACAAGGAGCCATGTCATTAGTTTTTCTTCTTTTATACCCTTTCTTGCCAGCCACGCTGTGGAGTACTTGGACGCGTGTGATGGAGCATTGTCCTGCATGAAAATCATGTTTTTCTTGAAGGATGCAGACTTCTTCCTGTACCACTGCTTGAAGAAGGTGTCTTCCAGAAACTTGCAGTAGGACTGGGAGTTGAGCTTGACGCCATCCTCAACCCGAAAAGGCCCCACAAGCTCATCTTTGATGATACCAGCCCAAACCAGTACTCCACCTCCACCTTGCTGGCATCTGAGTGGGACTGGAGCTCTCTGCCCTTTACCAATCCAGCCACGGGCCCATCCATCTGGCCCATCAAGACTCACTCTCATTTCATCAGTCCATAAAACCTTAGAAAAATCAGTCTTGAGATATTCTTGGCCCAGTCTTGACGTTTCAGCTTGTGTGTCTTGTTCAGTGGTGGTCGTCTTTCAGCCTTTCTACTTGGCCATGTCTCTGAGTATTGCACACCTTGTGCTTTTGGCACTCCAGTGATGTTGCAGCTCTGAAATATGGCCAAACTGGTGGCAAGTGGCATCTTGGCAGCTGCACGCTTGACTTTTCTCAGTTCATGGGCAGTTATTTTGCGCCTTGGTTTTTCCACACGCTTCTTGCGACCCTGTTGACTATTTTGAATGAAACGCTTGATTGTTCGATGATCACGCTTCAGAAGCTTTGCAATTTTAAGACTGCTGCATCCCTCTGCAAGATATCTCACTATTTTTGACTTTTCTGAGCCTGTCAAGTCCTTCTTTTGACCCATTTTGCCAAAGGAAAGGAAGTTGCCTAATAATTATGCACACCTGATATAGGGTGTTGATGTCATTAGACCACACCCCTTCTCATTACAGAGATGCACATCACCTAATATGCTTAATTGGTAGTAGGCTTTCGAGCCTATACAGCTTGGAGTAAGACAACATGCATGAAGAGGATGATGTGGACAAAATACTCATTTGCCTAATAATTCTGCACTCCCTGTAAACACCAAGCTCCTTTTTTGTGTAGCTGACAGCTGGTAACTGTGCAGGGGCGGATCTAGCAAAGCTTTTGCCAGGGGGCCAGGTAGGGCATTAACAGGAAAGGTGGACACAAAGATATACTTTTCTTTCTTACTCTCATATAAAATATTTAGCTTTTATTAAATAGTTATCTGATCTTACAACCAAGTTTGTATAATAATACACAAGATTGGCTGTAGACCATTGTTATCATTCAGAACACTGTGTAAAAATAACAAAAAACAAAAAGTGAATGCAAAAGTGCATAAATATTTATTTTACGTGTTTGATGTGTGTGGCGGGGCGTGGTCTGCAGTGCCGCTGCAGGGGAGGTGGACCCACGGCGGTGCAATCACGTCTCGCGTGTCTGTGCTCTCTGGCTGTTTTTGGGTGTGTGGGCTTGAGTTGAAAAGCTACAGCCTGGCTGTTGGGTACACCAACCATGTGTGAAAAGTGGTCCATAACGTAATGCTTCAAAGCGTGTTCATGCAAACATTGTCGGTCTGCCGTGGTACAATGGGACTTCTGCTCATGAACCTGTGTGCACAGCGTCTGCAAATCGGCGCTGTACGAAGTAACTTCATCTTTACACAAAACTGTAAGCTGTATCTGTGAAGCGTGAGCGGTGTTTGTTTTTACCATAGTTCATGGTGGAGAATGGCTGCTCTTCTGAGTTTTGCTCTCTGTAGCGTATGAATGGCAAACTACCTGAATTAGCAGCGGCATAGGCCACACATAAAATTTCTTCCTGAAA
>NW_020328828.1:0-10743 GCF_001858045.2 Oreochromis niloticus
TATCAAGACATCCATATTTAGCGACAGTGCTCTGACTACGTCGGTCTGCTGACAGCTAGCCGGCTACCTAGCTAGCTGCCGCACTTGGCTGCAAATGGATAGCGAGGGGACTCTCTCTGTTTTCACCTCCCCGTCTCTCGCAAATGCTCGCATAGAATCGGAGTTACAGCTGGATGTGGAAAAAATAACTGAGTTGTTTGGTGGTGCTATAACGCGGAGCTACAACAGTGGGCAGCTATCCACCGGTGTATGACAGAAAGGATATGCCGCGAATGAGACATACGAGGCAGGCGACCGGTGTTTGCTAACGCGGAGGTCAATCGTGGATCAGGGAAAGCGAAGCAGGAGCGTGAGGTGAACTGAATTTCAGGTAAGAAGTTATGACCTGCACTGTATTGGGTCAGATATAAACGAGTTTAGGTGTAGTTTATTTAGCAACAGTCTCTTACGTGTTGCTGATAGCCGGCTGGCTAGCTAGCTAGCGCCGCTAGCTTAGCTAGCTAGCGCGGCTAGCGACCCTTCGTGAAAAACCACCCAGGCTTGGCTGATAGTGAGGTGGCTAAAATTTGTTTAATCGCCCGATCGCTCGGCAAGGGTCTGTGTCTTAGCTGGACTTATTTTCGTTTATATGGGCCGATGATGCTGGTCGATGTGGAAAAAATAACTGAGTTGTTTGGTGGTGGAGCTACAACAGAGGGCAGCTATCCACCGGTGTGTGACAGAAAGGACATGCCGCCAACGAGACATACGAGGCCGGGCAGGCGATTGCTAACGCGGTGGTCAATCATGGATCAGGGAAAGCGAAGGCAGGAGCGTGAGGTGAACTGAATTTCAGGTAAGAAGTTATGAACTGCACTCTATTTCGGTCAGATATAAACCGAGTTTAGGTGTAGTTTATTTTCGTTGTGCTGACTTTTCAGTCACTTACAATAACTCGTACTGCGTTCTAGCTAGCACGACGGAGTTTCTATACAGCTGTGTGCGCATGTTGAACTTTATGACAGCCTCCCCTGTCATTCTCTCGCCTGTTGAAACTTCAGTCATGAAACTGATCAATGATCGGCGTTTCTCTCTTGTTTGTTTATCGCGCAAAACAACAGCAGCACGTTTAAGCTTGATCAGCTGTTGTTAGAATTCATTTGCTTTTAATTTCTGGTATCAGCTGATGTTTGCTGGAGCTACAGCTGTAAAAACGGCAGATGTCCTTACTGAATCATCAGAGCTGAACTGGTGATGGAGAAACAGGTTTACTCTTTAGGTGACATGAATAAGTTGAAGGGAAGTTATGAACTATTTTTGACAGACAAATACAGGGAGTGCAGAATTATAGGCAAGTTGTATTTTTGAGGAATAATTTTATTATTGAACAACAACCATGTTCTAAATGAACCCAAAAAACTCATTAATATCAAAGCTGAAAGTTTTTGGAAGTAGTTTTTAGTTTTAGCTATTTTAGGGGGATATCTGTGTGTGCAGGTGACTATTACTGTGCATAATTATTAGGCAACTTAACAAAAACAAATATATACCCATTTCAATTATTATTTTTACCAGTGAAACCAATATAACATCTCCACATTCACAAATATACATTTCTGACATTCAAAAACAAAACCAAAGCAAATCAGCGACCAATATAGCCACCTTTCTTTGCAAGGACACTCAAAAGCCTGCCATCCATGGATTCTGTCAGTGTTTTGGTCTGTTCACCATCAACATTGCGTGCAGCAGCAACCACAGCCTCCCAGACACTGTTCAGAGAGGTGTATTGTTTTCCCTCCTTGTAAATCTCACATTTGATGATGGACCACAGGTTCTCAATGGGTTCAGATCAGGTGAACAAGGAGGCCATGTCATTAGTTTTTCTTCTTTTATACCCTTTCTTGCCAGCCACGCTGTGGAGTACTTGGACGCGTGTGATGGAGCATTGTCCTGCATGAAAATCATGTTTTCTTGAAGGATGCAGACTTCTTCCTGTACCACTGCTTGAAGAAGGTGTCTTCCAGAAACTTGCAGTAGGGCTGGGAGTTGAGCTTGACGCCATCCTCAACCCGAAAAGGCCCCACAAGCTCATCTTTGATGATACCAGCCCAAACCAGTACTCCACCTCCACCTTGCTGGCATCTGAGTGGGACTGGAGCTCTCTGCCCTTTACCAATCCAGCCACGGGCCCATCCATCTGGCCCATCAAGACTCACTCTCATTTCATCAGTCCATAAAACCTTAGAAAAATCAGTCTTGACATATTTCTTGGCCCAGTCTTGACGTTTCAGCTTGTGTGTCTTGTTCAGTGGTGGTCGTCTTTCAGCCTTTCTTACCTTGGCCATGTCTCTGAGTATTGCACACCTTGTGCTTTTGGGCACTCCAGTGATGTTGCAGCTCTGAAATATGGCCAAACTGGTGGCAAGTGGCATCTTGGCAGCTGCACGCTTGACTTTTCTCAGTTCATGGGCAGTTATTTTGCGCCTTGGTTTTTCCACACGCTTCTTGCGACCCTGTTGACTATTTGAATGAAACGCTTGATTGTTCGATGATCACGCTTCAGAAGCTTTGCAATTTTAAGACTGCTGCATCCCTCTGCAAGATATCTCACTATTTTTGACTTTTCTGAGCCTGTCAAGTCCTTCTTTTGACCCATTTGGCCAAAGGAAAGGAAGTTGCCTAATAATATGCACACCTGATATAGGGTGTTGATGTCATTAGACCACACCCCTTCTCATTACAGAGATGCACATCACCTAATATGCTTAATTGGTAGTAGGCTTTCGAGCCTATACAGCTTGGAGTAAGACAACATGCATGAAGAGGATGATGTGGACAAAATACTCATTTGCCTAATAATTCTGCACTCCCTGTAAACACCAAGCTCCTTTTTTGTGTAGCTGACAGCTGGTAACTGTGCAGGGGCGGATCTAGCAAAGCTTTTGCCAGGGGGCCAGGTAGGGCATTAACAGGGAAAGGTGGACACAAAGATATACTTTTCTTTCTTACTCTCATATAAAATATTTAGCTTTATTAAATAGTTATCTGCATCTTACAACCACAGTTTGTATAATAATACACAAGATTGGCTGTAGACCATTGTTAATCATTCAGAACACTGTAAAAATAACAAAAAACAAAAAGTGAATGCAAAAGTGCATAAATATTTATTTTACGTGTTTGATGTGTGTGGCGGGCGTGGTCTGCAGTGCCGCTGCAGGGAGGTGGACCCACCTGAGCGGCACCTGCAATCACGCCTCTCGGGCGTAGTCTGTGCTCTCTCGGCTGTTTTTGGGTATGTGTCGGGCTGTGAGTTGAAAAGCTACAGCCGGCTGTTTGGGTACACCAACCATGTGTGAAAAGTGGTCCATAACGTAATGCTTCAAAGCGTGTTCATGCAAACATTGTCGGATCTGCCGTGGTACAATGGACTTCTGCTCATGAACCTGTGTGCACAGCGTCTGCAAATCGGCGCTGTACGAAGTAACTTCATCTTTACACAAAACTGTAAGCTGTTATCTGTGAAGCGTGAGCGGTGTTTGTTTTTACCATAGTTCATGGTGGAGAATGGGTGCTCTTCTGAGTTTTGCTCTCTGTAGCTGTATGAATGGCAAACTACACTGAATAGCAGCGGCATAGGCACACATAAAATTTCTTCTGAAATTTTCGCTTTCTAGTTCTAGTTATTATTCTCCAGTTTCCGCCTGAAATTTTGCAGCGAATCTCGCCCTGCAGTTTTGAGACAATCTTCATATATGTTACCTCATTTTGTGCGGCCGGATCTGGAATGGTGTGCTATGACTTTTGGTGTTTATGAATTTTATAGTTTTTTAAATATTAATATTTTAGTGAAAATTTTCCCGCGCTCCTCTGCCGAACAGTTTTGACATTAGGGTTACATATGTTAGATCATTTGTGCGGCTGGAGCTGGACTATTATGTTATGACTTTTGGTGTTTATGACTTTTATAGTTTTTTAAATATTAATATTTTAGTGCAAATTTAGGCCAATTCATCTTTTGGCGCCAAATAAACAGACTTCATTTGTGGTGTGTTGGCGCCATCTTTTGGTCCCATTGAAACAAATTTCAAACTTCATTTGTGGTGTGTTGGCTCTCTCTAGTGGTATGCCGGGAGTGGTACAGCCTGTCTACCCTTATTTGGATACCGTAATGACGACAATATCAATGGCGCGCACAGCCTCGCTGCTTTCAGGAACCATTGGAGGTTTTAAGGTTGCGCGAACCATTGAATAGTTACGGTAAACACAATGGCTTCTATGCTTGGTGGAAAACTCCATATCCCACAATTCATGGCACACCTCTGCCGAGTTAAACAATGGCGGCCACCACTTCGTTTTATATGTCTTTTATTAGTGTTTCTAGGTCACAAAATCAACTTTTAAGATATCTTCAGGCGCGAATGTAGGTGTGTAAACTTCAAATATCTGCTTGTTTTATCAAGACATCCCATATTAGCGACAGTGCTCTGACGACGTCGGTCCTGCCTGACAGCTAGCCGGCTACCTAGCTAGCTGCCGCACTTGGCTGCAAATGGACAACGAGGGGACTCTCCCTCTCGTTTCACCTCCCCGGTCTCTCGCAAATGCTCGCACAGAATCGGAGTTACAGCTGGATGTGGAAAAAATAACTGAGTTGTTGGTGGTGCTATAATGCGGAGCTACAACAGTGGCAGCTATCCACCGGTGTATGACAGAAAGGACATGCGCGAACGAGACATACGAGGCGGGCAGGCGACCGCCGATCGACCGGTGTTTGCTAACGCGGAGGTCAATCGTGGATCAGGGAAAGCGAAGGCAGGAGCGTGAGGTGAACTGAATTTCAGGTAAGAAGTTATGACCTGCACTCTATTTGGGTCAGATATAAACCGAGTTTAGGTGTAGTTTATTTAGCAACAGTTCTCTTACGTGTTGCTGATAGCCGGCTAGCTAGCTAGCGCCGCTAGCTTAGCTAGCTAGCGACCCTTCGTGAAAACCACCCAGGCTTGGCTGATAGTGAGGTGGCTAAAATTTGTTTCATCGCCGGATCGCTCGGCAAGGGTCTGTGTCTTAGCTGGACTTATTTTTCGTTTATATGGGCCGATGATGCTGGTCGATGTGGAAAAAATAACTGAGTTGTTTGGTGGTGGAGCTACAACAGAGGGCAGCTATCCACTGGTGTGTGACAGAAAGGACATGCCGCGAACGACACATACGAGGCGGTGAGGCTACCGCCGATCGACCGGTGTTTGCTAACGCGGAGGTCAATCGTGATCAGGGAAAGCGAAGGCAGGAGCGTGAGGTGAACTGAATTTCAGGTAAGAAGTTATAACCTGCACTCTATTTGGGTCAGATATAAACCGAGTTTAGGTGTAGTTTATTTTCGTTGTGCTGACTTTTTCAATCACTTACAATAACTCGTACTGCGTGCTAGCTAGCACGACGGAGTTTCTATACAGCTGTGTGCGCGCTAAGTTACCGATGTTACCGATGTTGGACTTTATGACAGCCTCCCCTGTCATTCTCTCGCCTGTTGAAACTTCAGTCATGAAACTGATCAATGATCGGCTTTTCTCTCTTGTTTGTTTATCGCGCTAAACAACAGCAGCACGTTTAAGCTTGATCAGCTGTTGTTAGAATTCATTTGCTTTTAATTTCTAGTATCAGCTGATGTTTGCTGCAGCCACAGCTGTAAAAACGGCTGTTCCAAACCAGATATCCTTACTGAATCATCAGAGCTGAACTGGTGATGGAGAAACAGGTTTACCCTTAGGTGACATGAATGAGTTGAAGGGAAGTTATGAACTGTTTCTGAGAGACAAATATACACCAAGCTCCTTTTTTTGTGTAGCTGACAGCTGGTAACTGTGCAGGGCGGATCTAGCAAAGCTTTTGCCAGGGGCCAGGTAGGGCATTAACAGAGAAAGGTGGACACAAAGATATACTTTTCTTTCTTACTCTCATATAAAATATTTAGCTTTTATTAAATAGTTATCTGAATATTACAACCAAAGTTTGTATAATAATACACAAGATTGGCTGTAGACCATTGTTCATCATTCAGAACACTGTATAAAAAATAACAAAAAACAAAAAGTGAATGCAAAAGTGCATAAATATTTATTTTACGTGTTTGATGTGTGTGGCGGGCGTGGTCTGCAGTGCCGCTGCAGGGGAGGTGGACCCACCTGAGCGGCACCTGCATTCACGCCTCTCGGGCATAGTCTGTGCTCTCTCGGCTGTTTTTGGGTGTGTGTCGGGCTGTGAGTTGAAAAGCTACAGCCGGCTGTTTGGGTACACCAACCATGTGTGAAAAGTGGTCCATAACGTAATGCTTCAAAGCGTGTTCATGCAAACATTGTCGGATCTGCCGTGGTACAATGGGACTTCTGCTCATGAACCTGTGTGCACAGCGTCTGCAAATCGGCGCTGTACGAAGTAACTTCATCTTTACACAAAACTGTAAGCTGTTATCTGTGAAGCGTGAGCGGTGTTTGTTTTACCATAGTTCATGGTGGAGAATGGGTGCTCTTCTGAGTTTTGCACTCTGTAGCTGTATGAATGGAAAACTACACTGAATAGCAGCGGCATAGGCACACTTAAAATTTCTTCTGAAATTTTCTCTTTCTAGTTATTGTTATTATTGGGGATATGTGTTTTTCTGCACTATGCTGTGTTATTCTGTGTTCCACTCATTATATGTATAGGCAGGGTGTGGGTGTGTACATGTGTGTCTGCGGGTGTGGCTGGAGGACAGCCACATGCAGGCCTGATGGGTGTGGCCCTGCAGGAGGACTGGCCACACCTGAAGTTCCTGCCACACACCTGTTGGTGATCAGGGCTCGTCGGGGGAGCTACTTAGGAGAGTGTTGGAGCTCCCACCGGCGCGGATCATTGAGTTATCATCCCAAGTTAGTGCGCGCGCAAGTCAGTTTGTGCATGCCGCGGGGGGTCAGTGTTGACGGCTGTCTCTGTGTTTTCCTGCAGGAGGAGAAGTGGACCAGAAAGGCAGCACGCACGGGGTGTGCGGAAACACGACAGCGGGGAGCACGAGCACAGACGTCGGAGGGGAGCACATGCACGGGAGTCAAGGGAGCGACGGGGAGTTATTGTGTTTACAGCCTTCACTGTAAATAAAGTGCACTGTTTGCATCGCTCTAGAACCATGCGTTTTGGGTCCTCATTCCCCCATATCCCCATGGTCTGCCTGCCGGACCGTGACAGCGATAGATCTTTCAGCCCAATTCTACTTTTTCTGCATAATCCATCATACAAAATGTAATCAAATGGAAAAGTCTCTTTTAAAACTTGTTTTATTAGTTTTAATGTTTTAACTTTATGCATCAAGCAAAAATTAAAGTATATGCAACATTCTCTGACTAGAAGAAATTTGTTTAACATTTAAACCTATTTTCTGCACATTCCAGCACATAAAATAAAATATGTTTTGTGTTACACTCACTCTTTCAAATAGATGCAAGTAAAACACAGCAGAAAATAAAGAAAATCAAAGACTAGCGTCCTGTTGCTCTATTTTCACCTATAAAGCCGGAGTGGGTTAGGCGGAGGTTTACCCTGGTGCAGGTGTGCCGCAGCGGTCAGTGGAAGAATCCGCGAGTTTCTCTGTGAATTTCACATTACGTCATAGCGCACTCGCTGCTTGCCTGGAAGTTTAGGGGTTTAAAAAGATGTTTTCTTCCCACGCAGTGAACAGTGGACACTAATGTTTTTGTCACTTTTTATGGAATCAAACTCAAAGTAAGGTCAGTACTTCCACGCTTTAAACGCTGCACGCTCATACTCTCTCCCGCACTCGATATATTATCCATTGTTGATCTGCAGTCAGCTGTTGTCATGAACGTCACACTCGCTTACGTCACTGTCATGAGACATTCTCGCAAAAAAAAAAATCACGGTTTAGTAACGCAGCGTTCCTACGTGAAAGTAACGGTAATCTAATTACCGTTTTTGCAATAGTAATCCCTTACATTACTCGTTACTTGAAAAAAGTAATCAGATTACAGTAACGCGTTACACGTTACTGCCCATCTCTGGGCTTTCTGTAAGCAACCAAAGCATAAACCTTTACTCTTAAGGATGTCACCTTTTCTTTGTTGGCTTTTAGTTTGAATGAGTCACATTCATCCAAAAAATGATTTTGGTTACAAAATAAGCACTGAGTTTGATCTAACCCTTTATCTTCATGGCTTATTTGATCCATTCCAGTTTGTGTTTGTCATTGTTCTGTTCTGAAACTACAGCAACAGAAGTAGCAAAGCTACTGCTTTAGTTTTAAATGGTGTCTTTGATGGTTTGAAGCCATCTTTCTTTTGTTTTGACTCTCTCCAAAAACAGGATCTAATGCCGCTCTTGTTTGCTTTCCAGAAAATCAAGAAGATCTTAAATCTTGCTCTGCGATTGCACTTTTCTGTTATATCAGCAACTATTATTCGCCATTTATCGCGAAGTCTAAAAGGCGACTTGAAACAAGAATCCTCATATTGTTTGAATTTCCAGCTCATCAAGAAACCCGGCTTCATCCATTGTGTTGAAGCAGCTTCTTTAAAAGAATGTGTAGCTTGTAATGCTGAAGCATCATCAGACTTTAAAACTGATCAGTTAAGAGCCTTGTCTATAAATGCAGATGTTATCTTTGCTCTGTTACCAAAGTTCCACTCAAGCTGCTTTTTTGCCTCAACATAAGCTGTCTGTGGACTCATGTGCATGCAACTTCTCACTAAAATTCTGGGCTGTCCTGTAGTAAACTGTTCTAAATAAAATAGCCTATCCTGCATGTTTTCAGTCTCCTTGCTCAAATGCCTTAAGAAAGGATCTAAAATGCAAAGGACACCACCAAAACAGGAATTTCTATAGCTGGAAGCAGTGACAACCTCTGTTGTTTTACAAGCATCTCAGTAATCTCATTTGCTTTCTCATGATCTCTGTTAGGGCACTGCTGTGGACATCAGCCTGAGAAGAGATTGGCCTTGGGCTTTCCCCTTCTGGTTTAACCTTAGCAGGTGCATGTGTCTCTAGGGGCATTGGCAAAGGTGAATGAACTAAAGGGGCTTTCTTTGTTCTTGGAGCCTTTTGAGCTGTAGCAGCAGGTATGAACTCAGTAGATGTTCCAGAAGGACCTGTAATCCTGCTTCTGATTCAACCTCAGCCCTGGAATCAAGGCTCTGCTGATCCTGAGCAGAGGTGAAAATTTGCATTTTTGCATCTGCCACAAACAACTTAGTTCTTAGAGCCAATGCTTCTTTCTTGCTTTTAATTGAACTTCTCCAGTTCGAGCGCATGTTTTCTTACAGTGCGTCCACCTCCGCTTCAAAGCGGCTCTTTCCAACTCAGCTTCCATCAGTGCCATTGAAGCCGCACGCGAGCTTTTACTCCTTAAACTTAAGGCTGCAGTAACATTACTGGCACTTTACTAGAGCCCTTGCTGACAGGTTTAGCAACTAGTTCAGAAATCATGTCGCTTGTTTCTGCGCTACTTGTGAGACACTACCATGCGGCGCAATGTCACTGTCATAAGATGCTACTTTTGATTCAGCGTTAGAGGCTGCAACTTCATCCTTTTGTGGATCAGGGTCTGCATTTATCCAAGTGTCAATTTCATGCAGAAATTCTTTAAAACCGATCAGCTTAGGTTCATACCAATCGCTATGATCTGTTTCCTTTTCATCATCGTTCAGCAATTTTTGAACTGAAGTCTGTAAGTCCATAAACTCTCCCAATAATCATTAAATGTTTCATGTGTTCATCTATGGAGCTTTGATTCTCCAGCATCAATGAGGCATTAATGTCATTCGGGTTTTTGTCAGAACACCAAGTTTCGCTCTGCGTTTTTAATCAAATTAAAAGCTCTCTTTCTTGTTCCTCCATTTTAACCACAAAATTCATTTCACAAGGTCCAAGATATTGTTTAATACTAATGTTTCATGTTGCAGCTCAGCATCTGGCTCATCCAAACAAAGTTTTGCGTTTACTCATGAACTTTGTGTCATTTTTTCAGTCCATTCTGCGAAGATCCAATCTTCCAAGTCCAATCTTGCAAGTTTTCCCAGCTTCCAAGTTGACCCAGCTTCCAAGTTGACATCCAAGCGAATCAAATGATTTTTTGATTTAAATGTCACGGCCTTTTATGTTCCAAACACCCAAAAGTCCAAGAAAGGCCATGGGTGGAGGTTTGTTTTAGAACGCACTTCTGACTCCATTGTTAAAAATTATATGGCGTTTATTTCGTGGAAAATTATAAACAAAATCAACCAAATAACTTCTTACAACTTAAATTAAACGAAGTTAACTTAATTTGCTTTAACAACTTCAAAGTGGTCAAAAAAATCATTTTTAACCCTCCCGTCCTCCCATCTGACATTGGCAAACAAAAAAAAAACATCTTTATCACACCCCTCCAGGGTGCTCTTAATCCCTTGATTAATGGAGGTCCATAAGCTAATAAACCAATCACCTTCCAAAACTTTTCCAAAAATAAATTAATTACGAATTTACATAACAAAACTAGGTCAGCATATTCTTACAACTTTAAAGAAAAACAAAATGAATACAAATTGCGATTTATAAACCTTCAACAAAAATGGCCACAACAAGTAGGTCCTCTTGACCCTGTCGATATGCCTAAATGCATTGAGTTACTGATTAGCATGCATGTATATGAGCCTTTGGTATGCATAATGAACTGCCTACTGAGTGTATATGCACAGTGCAGCAGTGAGGGCATCTTTCACAAAAAGCTGTCTACAT
>NW_020328829.1:0-38961 GCF_001858045.2 Oreochromis niloticus
CAATAAGGCAGTAGAAATAAATCTTCAAGTTTTTACTGAGAATTACAGATTTATGGGATTAAACAGTGTTGGATTATCCCTTAAACCGGCTGCTTAGTTTAGCCAGCTTAGGTAATCATCTCAAAATAAACATTCAGAGGTCCAGCTCTTTTCTAAACTGGTATCTGTACTGCTTTGGGATGATTCCAAACATGATGCCAATTAGTTCACAAATCATACCAAGCTTCAAGATATGATCTGTTTATATTGTGCAGCTCATAAAGAGAATTTGATGCCTAAAGAAGGAAAAAGGCAAATAAGCTCATTTAAATTACTTCATACATATTATTAACTCTACAATATATGCAGCAGAGGATGGATAACATCCAACATTTGCTTTAGTTTCGCCTTAATTAAAGAAGTATGAGTGTGCATGATGAAGAA
The DNA here is from genome assembly GCF_001858045.2 of Oreochromis niloticus. Taxonomy (NCBI): domain Eukaryota; kingdom Metazoa; phylum Chordata; class Actinopteri; order Cichliformes; family Cichlidae; genus Oreochromis; species Oreochromis niloticus. The sequence goes on from NW_020328829.1 coordinate 424, forward strand.
ATCAGTCCTTCAATGCTGTATTTTGACCTCAGTTACACATTTGAAAAGTTTTTTGTTTGTTTACTACTTTAAGACCTTCTGAAGTGCTCAAAGCGTCTCTGTTGTAGTTCCCGCCACAGAAGGTGACACCTGATTCTTGTCATGATGTCACGCATACTGTAATTAAAGCTGTGAAAGATTTGCAGAAAACGTATGTAGCCAGTGTGTTACCTCTGTGTCTGCATCGGTGGCTTTCAGCTCAAACTCAGTGATGGTCTTCCTCACACCCTCCTGCACCCTCATGCCAGGGACCTGAAGAAGAGGCAGGGAGTCTCCACAGGCTTGATAGTGATGTAGAAAGTCTGAGCAACCTGAAGACAAAGAACAATAATAAGATGATGAAACAACCTATGAGCGATACACATATGTGTAACCAAAACTACATCCTGCCATCAACTTCCTACTTTTCACTGAGAACTTTCTCAACAATTCAGCAAATAGAAAAGTCTCATTGTGATGAAAAAGTTAACCCCAAAGGGCTACACAACTTCACCAAGCACCACAGTGGCCACAAAGCTTCCACACATTGCAGTCAGCCAGGCGTGAAGGTCAAATGACCTTTTTCACATGTTTACTCGAGTCCTTGTGATCCTCATTAGTTTGAATTAGCAAGGCAGATTTATGCATGAGGAGACCGGGACAGGAAGCTGCTACTTTCCCGCTGTTATAAAAGCTGTAGGTTTGTTAGTTTTCACATTTCTTTCATATCTTTCATTTTAATGACATAGTTAAGGGTTTTTTTTAATTTTATTTAAGCTAAGCGTTTAAGTGATCAGAAAACTTTTCTTTCTTAATTCCTGTTAACAGCTTGTTTTCTGCACCATTTAAGGTTGTTCCCTGCACTTGGGATTAAAGTCCCTCTTGGACACACAAGGACTGTGACTTATTTCTTGGCCAAAATGGGAACAAAGTTATTTTAAAACCCAATTAGTCTTTAGAAGAACAAATAATATTCAGAGCTTCTGTTGTAGTCAGTAATATCTGCATCTAGACCTCCTTCATGAATGAATTTTAAAACATGTTAAGCTACCAGGTATCGTAAAATCTTCTGCCATTCACCTCATTTGTCCCGTCGGACACGGTGAAGGAGAATGGTCGGCATGTTTCTCTTCTTCACTGGTGTGGACGTACTGGATGCTGCGTGATGCCAGGTCAGCCTGCGTGAAGGTGCTGATCCTAGTGCCTAAAGAGATGAATTCTTCTGCGTCTCTTTCCATTATACATGTGTTGTCTTATCCTTCATATTTTGTTGTGACATGTGTTTGTAAGACACCATGGCATTTTCTGGCCACACACTGAGTTTGTTTCCTCAATTTGGCTCTTATCAAATTTACAAGGGATAAAACTAAACTGAGACTAAAGTTAAACTGAAATAACAATGCTTCTCTTTACTCTGTGTTGCCTCTGAAGATTAAAACCCAGTGGGAAACATAATCAGGTTTGTCTGCAACAATCCAGCATCACTCAGCGTGAAACTAAAGGTGACTGTCTTAAAACAAGAACCAGATTTTTTTGCTTTCCAGGAGTTCTGTTATCCTTGCTTATTGTGGATCCAAAGACCTGATACAGCCGTTTGTAAGACAACACATTTATGGTTATTCCTGACATACAAAGTGTGCAACAGACACATTACATAGTTATCTATGATGTGCATTAATGAGGAAAAGACTTAGACTTAGAGCTTTTTATTGTGATTGTGATGTTCTTGCACAGCAAAATTGGGTAGCTTGACCACAAAGGTGCAAAAGTAAGAAGAAGAGAAACCAATATACAACAAAGGGGGGAAATAAATAAATAAATAAATACAATAAATAAAATAAAAGCAATGTATATGTACATATATGTGAGTGAAACTATATACATGTGTATGTGTAAGAATATTGAAAGAGAAACATTGTGGGTCTGTATACAAGGGCAGTTATATAATGTAATAAACAAATAAGGGTGGAGGGGCTATGGTCATTTAGGGTGGAGATGGTAGTTCTTCTGAATTCCCACTTTCATTGATTTCCAGCTGTGATATTTCATTTTCCAACATTTGCACATTGAAAAGTTTAACAAACCCATAATACTATCATATAAATTGCAATATTAAACAAAACAAGGAGTCAAACAGAAAAACAAACAAACTGATAGGTTCATAGCATAAACCTATTTGCTGGAACGTTGAAGACAATGTAATTACACAGCAAGCAAGACACAGTAGGCAACGTTCTTTGTTTCCGTGCACGGAGAGAACCGGACAAGCGCCGTTCCTTCGCTTGACCCCAGTTGCTCTCGTCCACTCACCTGTACACTGCTCTTTAATTGAGGTTACATGAATATGCATAGGGTCATTAACATATGACGTATACATACACACAAAGAGTACCTTGCCTGTGCGTTGTGTAAGTGTGTGTGTGTGTGTGTGTGTACCTGTGAAGACTCCCCAACGCTGGTGCCAGGAGTCTAACGGTCCATCTAAACAAAAGGCTCTTATACTTAACCAGATACAGAGTAGGTGTCCTCCTATACCATAAATCAGTAAGAGTAGATATAACCTTTCTCCTGACCTTAAGTTGTGTGTGCATGCCAGAACACTCTGGAATGCACACAAAGTTTGCAGACTATTAAGGATCAAACCTCTATCAATCTACAACTAAGCATATATAAGTAGATATTTCTAAGCATAAATGACAATCAACAATATAAATCTAACACAAACCAAAAATGGTTTTAAATCCTGATTTGTATCAGCTACCAGTTAACCTATATTAGTTCCTTTGAGATTAATCAAAGTTTCCTTTAGTTGTTGTTCTAACTGTCTGATCAATACAATCGATAGAACTCCACTCAGTTCTATCGATTTAATTTAGCCTCATTCAGTCCACCCAATGCTTTCACTCACTGTATGCACAAACTGGTTATGATACCCAGTAACACTTCAACGAGTTACCAATACAACTCAAACAAATGAATTGTCTTGAAAGATGCTATATAAATAAACTGTACTTTTACTTACTTTCTTTACTCACTTTTTTCTTTCTTTCTTTTTTTTTTTTACAAAAGTAACAGGGATTGAAACTTTATTGGTAATTTTCCAAGCAAAAAATGTATCCTCATTCAAAAGTCATGTAAGAACCTCACTGGCTTACGGAATGTTGATGTTATTTAAAAAAATTCATACAAAAATATGACCTCATTCAAAAATGTCATGTGACAACCTCATGGCTTATGGAATTCTGATGTCACGGGCTTCTAAAGCTTTGATCCTTTGAAGCTTTGATCCTCAAAATCCTTAAATAGGGGTGAGGATGTACAACTTTTAGTCCGTTACTTGCAGCACTTATGTCAGCAGCGTTCAAACATTCACCAGTAAGCATTTCGAAACCTTTGGATCCTTTTCGTAGTCACGGTAAACAACTCCAACATGTCTCCGAAAAGCAAGAAAGACAAGAAGCTGACCCCAGCTCTATTCCATGGTATGAGTCCCTAGACCCTTATATGAGCTCTCTACCTTGGGATGAACAGGTAGAATTAGAGGAACAGCGATTGGAAGAAATGCAGAATGAAATCTCATGAACAGAGAGAAGATTAAGATCCTGACGGAAGAAAATGAGAGAAAGAGCGCTGAATTAGAAAAATTATCCTACCAGCTTCAAGAAAAGAAGGTATTGAGGAGAAACAATGGGCTCTCCAAGATAAGAAGAATCAGGTGCTCCAAGAAAAGATGGATGAAGCTCTGGAAAAAATTAAAGATCTGCTCCAAAAGGAGAAAAAAGAGAGCATAAAACAGGAAACCATGGTCAGGAAGAATCAGGAGCTCCAAGAAGAGCTTGATGAAGCTCTGGAGAAACTTAGAGAAATCCACCAAGAAGAGAAACAACAGGCCGAGCAGAGAGACATGCAGCGCAAACTCCAAGCCATGGAGGAAAAATACAAAGCGCTGCAGGTAAAGCATGACAAAACTCTGCACAAAATCAACAGTTGCTTCAAGACAAGAAGCAAATGGAAATGAAACAGAAGGAAATGGACTCCAAGCATGACGAGATGGAGGAAAAACACAGACTGCTCCAAATCAAGCTTGAGAAACAGTGCACAGAAATAAAGAGTTCATTGAAGAGAGAGAGCAACAAGAAATCCTCGAGAAAGAAACGGACTCCAAGTTTGAAGTCTTGGAAGAAAAACTGAAAATGCTGCAAATAACTCTTGAGGAAACACTGCTCAAAATACAGAGATGCTTCACGAGAATGACCAACAAAAATACAAAAGGAAGAAATGGATTGCAAGCTGAGGAACATCGAGAAACAAAATGAAGGCTTGCAAGTTATGCTTGATGAAGCTCTGGAGAGAAATAAAGAGATTCTCCAAGACAAGAAACAAGAGCCCGAAGAGCAGAGAGACCTGCAGAGCAAACTCCAAGCCATGGAGGAAAAATGCAAAGCTCTGCAGGTGAAACATGATAAACTCTGCACAAAATCAACAGTTGCTTCAAGACAAGAAGCAAATGGAAATGAAGCAGAAGGAAATGGACTCCAAGCTTGACGAGATGGAGGAAAAACACAGACTGCTCCAAATCAAGCTTGAGAAAACAGTGCACAGAAATAAAGAGTTCATTGAAGAGAGAGAGCAACAAGAAATCCTCGAGAAAGAAACGGACTCCAAGTTTGAAGTCTTGGAAGAAAAACTGAAAATGCTGCAAGTAACTCTTGAGGAAACACTGCTCAAAAATACAGAGATGCTTCACGAGAATGACCAACAAAAATACAAAAGGAAGAAATGGATTGCAGGCTGAGGAACATCGAGAAACAAAATAGAGGCTTGCAAGTAATGCTTTATGAAGCTCTGGAAAGGAATAAAAAGTTCCTTTACGAGAAAGACCAATGGAAAATACATCAGCAAGAAATGGATTGCAAGCTGAGGCACATCGAGAAACAAAATAGAGGCTTGCAAGTAATGCTTGATGAAGCTCTGGAAAGAAATAAAGAGTTGCTTCACGACAAAGACCAACAGAAAATACATCAGCAAGAAATGGAGTGCAAGCTGAGGAACATCGAGAAACAAAATGAAGGCTTGCAAGTTATGCTTGATGAAGCTCTGGAGAGAAATAAAGAGATTCTCCAAGACAAGAAACAAGAGCCCGAAGAGCAGAGAGACCTGCAGAGCAAACTCCAAGCCATGGAGGAAAAATGCAAAGCTCTGCAGGTGAAACATGATAAAACTCTGCACAAAAATCGACAGTTGCTTCAAGACAAGAAGCAAATGGAAATGAAGCAGAAGGAAATGGACTCCAAGCTTGACGAGATGGAGGAAAAACACAGACTGCTCCAAATCAAGCTCGATAAAAAAGTGCACAGAAATAAGGAGTTCATTGAAGAGAGAGAGCAACAAGAAATGCTCGAGAAAGAAACGGACCGCAAGTTAGAAGTCTTGGAGGAAAAATGCAAAATGCTCCAAATAACTCTTGAGGAAACACTCCTCAAAAATAAAGAGCTGCTTCAAGAAAAAGACCAACAGAAAATACAACAGGAAGAAGAAAATTTTATTCTCCTGAAGAAAAATCTAACACTCCAAGAATTGTATAACGAAACGAGGTACAAAACATCTGTACTGGAAGGAGAAAAGAAAAAATGGAAAAACAATGCTCAGCGATGCAGAGTAGCATCAATGAAATGCTGAGAAAAAATACCGAACTTGAAGAACTTTCTAAGACCTTGAAGTCCAAAAACACTGAAATCCAGGCGCAAAAGCAAGAACAACAGAAAACACATAAAGACCTGCAGTGTAGACTTCAAGAAATCCAGAAGAGAAACCAGCAGCTGGAAGACATGCACACAGATGTGCACAAGGCAAAGCGAATAGAGGAGGCAACAGTTAAAGAACTGCAAGACAAGCTTAAAGAAAAACAAGAACAATTAGAAGACATGGTGAAAAGATGCAGCAAACTTGAGAAAGAAAACACAGAAACAATGGATGAGCTGAAAACCCTCATCCTTGAGAAAAAAGTGCTCGTGGAACATTGTCTGAAAAAGAAGAGAAAACGTTTCCACTGGTTCTGGAGAAGGGACACTGCTGCTTCTCACCTGATGTAACCATGTCTTCCTCCGCCTCTATTCCAGCTTAATTTTCCCCCTTCCCCTTCCCCTCCCTCCTTTTTCTTTTTTCACCCTCACCCCCCGACCAGTCCCGGCAGTTGACTGCCCCCTCCTGAGCCTGGTTCTGCCATAGGTTTCTCCTTTAAGTGTCTTTCACTTTAAAAGGAGTTTTTCCTATCCACTGTCGCCTGGTGCTTGCTCAGAGGGGATTGTTGGGGTTTTCTCTTCTCTCTCTTTCCTTCTTTCTATCCCCCCTTTCCCCCTTCCCTTCCCTCCCTCCTTTTTCTTTTTCACCCTCACCCCCGACCAGTCCCGGCAGTTGACTGCCCCTCCTGAGCCTGGTTCTGCCATAGGTTTCTCCTTTAAGTGTCTTTCACTTTAAAAGGAGTTTTTCCTATCCACTGTCGCCTGGTGCTTGCTCAGAGGGGATTGTTGGGGTTTTCTCTCTTCTCTCTCTTTCCTTCTTTTTATTCCTCTTTTTACCTCTTTTCCCCCCTTCTACCTTTTTTTTTTACCCAATAAACACAATTGGCAATTACATGTGTTTGAAAAATGTCTTCATTCAACAATAATTCATCTTAGGTATAAAAACAAGAAGTGGGTAATAGCTGCATGTGTGTTTGTGTGTGTGCATAATATACATACTTGTATCCCAGAAGGAATTAATACTAGATGGGTAGAGAGGTTTTAAAGACTAGAAATGTAAACATGTGAGTCCTGTCTTGAAATAAAAATCTATAATTCCATATATTCCTATCTATTCCAAACAACTGTAGTAAGTAACAAAGTTTCATATTTGTCTTTCACTTTGACTCTTAATTTATTAACCATGAACAAGAGGTCAGAGGTCAAATGTGGCATGATACCTTTAATCTTTATATGACACTTTCTGTATGTAGACCAGAGATGGGCGATAATGCATAATTTGATTACTTTTTTCAAGTAACGAGTAAAGTAAGGGATTACTATTGCAAAAAAGGTAATTAGATTACTGTTACTTTCCTGTAAGCATGCTGCGGTACTGCGTTACTAATTTGATGTGATTTCGTTTGCGCGAGTGTCTCATGACAATGACGTAAGCGAGTGCGGCATTCGTGGCAACAGCTGTGTGCAGATCAAAAATAGATAATATAACGAGTGCGGGAGAGAGTATGACCGTGCAGCGTTTAAAGCTTGGAAGTACTGACCTTACTTTGAGTTTGATTCCGTAAAAAGTGACAAAACATTAGCGTCTGATGTTCACTGCGTGGGAAGAAAACGTCTTTTTACAGCGATAAAAACCCCTTAACTTCAAAGCAAGCACCGAGCACGCTGCCATGGGAATGCGAAATTCACAGAGAAACTCCAAGATTCTTCCACTGACATGCGACACACCTGCATCAGGGCAAACCTCCGCCTGCCCCACTCCTGCTAAGCAGGGGGAAATAGAGCAACAGGACCGCTGAGTCTTTGATTTGATTTATTTTCTGCTGTGTTTTACATGCATTTATTTGAAAGAGTGAGTGTAAACACAAAAAACTATTTATTTTATGTGCTGGAATGTGCAGAAAATAGGTTCAAATGTTAAACAAATTTCAGTAAAGCAACAGGATTACTTTGGGGGGGGTAATCAGTAATTAGTTACTGATTACTTTTTTCAAGTAACTTGACCAACAGTGATTGTGATTGCTTTGGTTGCAATCAGATTGCCATGGTCACCTGCAGTTTGCATGTAGGATGCCAACTACTCACCAAGTGGTGGAAAAAGTTTGGTTTGGTTTGTCTTTCATCTTTACTTTTGCGCTCTCCTGTGTCTCATTGTCTAATCAGCCCCTTGTGCATTTGTGATCCCGCCCTTCCCTCTGCTTTGCCTCACAAACAGCATGCACGCCTGACTTGACTGCAGGATAAAATAAATAAGGTCAGTGTAAAAAGAAAAGGAGCAGAGAGAAGAATACATTTAAAGTCCCCCATCAAACAAAGATTTATCAGTAAAACCTGGCTTTTGGCAGCGTTTGGGAGAACAATTCATCCCAAATTAAATCAAAGTATTAAAAATCAGATTCTTATCCTGGTAAAAGGGAGAAAGGATGGACTATAGCAGAGGAGCTGAAAAAAGCTGAGATTTATGTAGAATAAGAACAACACTGGAGTTTTATATCAGGAGGTGTGAAAAAGTGATATAGGTTTGAAAGATGTGAAGAAAGGATAGAAAAGATTGAGAGAACGCAAAGAAGTCATCAGAGGGCAGTACGGCAGGAAGAGATATGGACAGAGAGCTTCCCTGTAGTCACATCTGAGAGGGTGCAATAACCAGAAAAGTGAAAAAGGTGAGAAAATAAAAGGCTAAAAAAGAGCTGCAAAAGATATGAGAGAGAAATGCTGTGAGCATGTCTCCAGGCTCTGAATTGAAGGATTTTAGCACACAATGTTATGTGTTTTCAAACTCACTAAATCATATCTTACAATCTTGTAGCAATAACCATGTGAGACTGAAGTTTAAATACTTTTCTTCCCCACATCCTGTGTGTAAGAGTCAATTATGGCATCATTTGGAGAGTTATATTTCATTTAGCATGTTATCCTTTTTGAACGCATATCTGAAGGGGACCTAAAATAAAGCACAGTTCAGTCAGATGGTCTCTTATTGATTGAAATCAACTTTTCCAGCTTTTAGGAGATAACTGAAAGTACACATGAAAGGTGGTCAGTAGGTTGTCAGCATTATTTTATTAGCAAATTTGACCATTAATCAGTGTTTCTTTTATCTTGTTACTGACGCTTGTCTTTGTTAATTACATCAATGTGAATTTTGTGGTTTGTTTTGTTCGACAAAGTATCGAGTCAGGTGTTGTACTTGGTTTTTCATAGGACAGCACAGAGTTCTGTGAAAAGTTTCTTTCTCACATGAGCTAGAGCTAAAGCAAAATCGTCAGGCCCATAAATGTTTTAAAAAGTGAATAAATAATATTATACAATAGTCAAGATGAACTGTAGCACATAAACATTTGATGATAGACTTTAAATATTTGACTTTTATTTGACGTGTATTATGTTTATCCTATAGACCAGAAACACTTCATCATTTGAATGACAAACTAAGGAAAGATAAGAAAGAAGTACTGTGTCAGACTAAAAGAGTTGACTTTAGACTTAACTTGCTGTCGTCTGATCTTCAAGCTTACTGTATACCCATAAGGGTGGTATTTATGTTTTTAATTACATTTTTGAAAACAAAAAAACAAAAACAAAAATAAATAAATTTCCCTTAATGATATAAGCAGTAAATGACACTATAAATTTAACTGATCTTACTTACTGGATATTGTATGTTTCTGTCATGAGTCATGCTCTGAGTGCGTGCACCGTGACGGCTCCACTCCGTCAGTCATTAAGAGTGCAAGCCTGGGAATGCTGGGCACCCCGTGGCTGGAATAAGAGAGCTGCACACTGAAGTGGGAAATGGCAGATATAGGCTGGTGGTGAGGAAAGTCCAGGACTGCCAGTGTGTGTTCAGATACCTGTAAGTATATTGATTACTGCAGTGTGTGTTATTGATGGTAAGAGTTCTGGTGATGTTGATTATGAACGCAACTGCATCTTGTATTTCTTTAATCAGTGTTTTGCGGTTATCTTATAAATGTGAAAGCATTGTGACATGTACAGCATTTTGGATAAAGTCGCTGCTCTTTGGACGGCCTCAATGCTGCGTGTGTATAATGTAATTAGCACCATAGTGCTGTGTGCACCAGAATAGTTGCAGCTGTCAACCTTACGGTAAGTTGGTGGCAGAGCAGTGGGGAAGGCTAAAGTAACTGTGTGTGTGTGTAGATTATATAAATGAACATATAAATTATAGAAACTATATAATCTATTAACTTTTTTAAATTCCCCTGTCGCCCCTGCGGGCGGTCTATCCTTCAAGCTTGGGTCCTCCACCAGAGGCCTGGGATCTTGAGGGTCCTGCGCAGTATCTTAGCTGTTCCCAGGACTGTGCTCATCAGGACAGAGAACTCGGATGTTGTTCCAGGGATCTGCTGGAGCCACTCGCCTAGCTTGGGAGTCACTGCACCTAGTGCTCCGATTACCACTGCAACCAATGTTACCTTCACCCTCCACATCTTCTCGAGCTCTTCTCTGAGCACTTGGTACTTCTCAAGCTTCTGGTGTTCCTTCTTCCTGATGTTGCTGTCGTTTGGTATCGCTACGTGTATCACTACGGCCTTCTTCTTCTGCTTCTCTACCCCCACCATGTCCGGTTGGTTAGCTACCACCATTTTGTCCGTCTGTATCTGGAAGTCTCACAGGACCTTAGCTCGTCATTCTCGACCACCGTACAACTTCCAGGCCATACTCAGCACAGATGTTCTTGTATATTATGCCGACCACTTGGTTATGGTGTTTCCTGCCTGCTAGCATCTTGCACCCAACCGTTCCTGGAGTTTCTCAGGGGCATCTTTACACAGCCTGCACCTGGGGTCTTGCCTGGTGTGGTAGACCCCAGCCTCGATGGATCTTGTGCTCACAGCGTTCCCCTGTGCTGCCATGATTAGTGCCTCTGTGCTGTCTTTCAGTCCAGCTTTGTCCAGATCCTGGTGGGATTTCTGGATGTCATCTGCCAGATTTGCAAGTTCTGCTGGTGATACAGACCGTGCAGGGCCCTGTCCTTAAATGATGGTTCTTCTCCTTGATCCTCCTCTTTCTCTGTTTTTCTGGTTTCTGCTGCCAGAGTTATTCACTAAGCATGCAGTCATTAGTGGCCACCTTCCTGATGTACTCATAGATGTCTGTTGTCTCATCCTCCACAGTGGTTCTGACACTCACTAGTCCTTGGCCTCCTTCCTTTTGCTTTGCGTACACTCTCAGGGTGTATCCCAGCAGGGTATCTAATCCCTGGCATCTGATCACAGGTACTGATCATAGGGACAAGCTCTGCAAAAGCTGTCCTATCGATACATCAATCAGCACAGCGTCTATGTCTTTTCCAGACTTTGATCCTACAATCCAGCTGCTAAAGGCAGAGTCTGCATTCATTGCTAAACATAACATTTCTCCTCACGTTCATGCTTACTGGACATGTCGCTGATGTCAGTGCTAATGGGCCTGATGCATCGTCTGGGCAGAGCACCACTGGTAAAATCATCCTGCAAACTTTGACTGCAAATCTTTAGCAGACTGTGTACGATTTCTAAATGCAGACAGTGTGTGGAAACGGTCTTCTTGTGGTGTCATGTTCCTCTGGTGTCAAGTTTGAAGTTGCCCTATGGCACAGGCCCTATCCACATCAGTTAAATGTAGCATGCTTGGAGAATATGATCGCTGCACCAGGGTCCATGCTCACAGGAGATACTAAGTAGGCACCAATCAGGCACTGGATTGTCAGTACCTGGGGTACCTGAAGCTCAAAACCAGAGTCAATAGCAGAATAAGCTATTTGGCTTTGGCAGAGAAGATCTGGCAAGTTTTTTATGGGCATAATCCACATACTCACCTCTGCTGCTCAACACAGGAATACATTTTCCTTACAAACATGGCACCATTTAAAGGAAAATGAACAGACTTTCCCATAGCATAAGATTTATTGCCAAGAAGAAGTGTGACAGCAAAGAAATGATTGCTCAAATATAAGTTTCTTTACTTTTTCTATGAAGTTTATATGTTTCTTAAAAATAAAGTAAATCATCTGCTCTAAACAGGTTTATATAGACTCAAGATTCCTTTTATCATTTTCTTGAAAACGTGTTTTTGGGGTGTTTTGCAAAACTGTAAGGTTCCTCAGTCACATACTTTTTTTCCCTTCAGTTGAAAAAACTTGCAGATCTGGCATATTGATCTATCTAAGGTTTGACAGCTTATCTCTGGACAGTCAGCTTAAAGAAGAATTTGCAAAGTTCATGGTAGATAGATAGATAGATAGATAGATAGATACTTTATTAATCCCCAAGGGGAAATTCAAGGTTCCAGCAGCTTAAGAACACCACACACACAGCATTCACTACAATGTACCAGGATGATACACAACAATCAACAAAACAACATTACTAAATCAATCTAAATCTAAATCAGTCTAAATCAGCAGTAGCCAAGCGTATAATGTGCTGGGGATGCAGTCCTGTTTGAGGTGTGTGTCAGGATAATAATGCAATGGTGCAACAGTGCAAGGTTAAAATCTAGTGACCAACAGTAAATGTGTGCATATGTCAACATGTACAATAAAATGTAAGCACAGTAATTTAACAGTTCTAATATAAATATATGGGCAAATAATATAAAAACTAACCAGCAGTAGTATAAGAATTATGGCATCAGTGCAAGTCAGATACAATCATTGGTCAAAAATGACATATATGGACAATAAAAAAAAAATGTAAACATGGTAATATAACAGTTCTAGTATAAATATAAATATATGGGCAAATAAGATAAAACAGAATAAAGTGTACGCATGGTAATATAACAGTTCAAGTATAAATATATTGGCAAATAAGATAAAACAGAATAACAGTAGGCTAGTATAAGAGTAATAGCATTAGTGCAAGTAAACATAGTAGTATAAGAGTTCTAGCAGCAGTGCAGGGATAAGGTACAATACACAATATGGGCAGATAAGTCCTGTGAATGTATTAGAAGGTGGCGGTGCAGATAGACTATGCAGAGAAGACCAACTCTCCTTTTCCCTTAAGTGAAGCATTGTAAAGTCGTATGGCCCTGGGTACAAATGACTTCCTGAGTCTGTCTGTTGCGCATGTCAGGGAGCGCAGCCTCCAGCTGATCAAGCTCTTCTGCTGTATGATAGTGGTGTGGAGTGGATGACAGTCATTGTCCAGGATGTTGAGTATCTTGTTCATAGTCCTTTTGTCTGATACTGAAGTGATACACTCCAGTTCAGCTCCCACAACAGAGCCAGCTTTCCTTACCAGCCTGTCTAGTCGCCCAGCATCCCTCTTCTTAGTGCTTCCTCCCCAGCATGCCACAGCATAGAAGAGGACGCTGGCAACAACAGACTGGTAAAACATCCTGAGGAGCTTGCTGCAGACATTGAAGGACCGCAGCCTCCTCAGGAAGTACAGCCTGCTCTGCCCCTTCTTGTAGATTGCTGCAGTGTTGGCTGACCAGTCCAGTTTATCGTCTAGATGTATTCCCAGGTACTTGTATGTGTTCACCACCTCCACATTGACCCCCTCGATGGTGACTGGCAGCAGGGCATGCTTAGACTTCCTGAAATCCACCACCATTTCCTTGGTCTTAGCAGTGTTGAGTTGTAGGTGGTTGAGTCTGCACCATTGCACAAAGTCCTCCACCAGGCTCCTGTATTCCTCCTCTTGCCCGTCCCTGATACAGCCCACAATTGCAGTGTCGTCCGAAAACTTCTGCATGTGGCATGACTCCGTGTTGTAACAGAAGTCAGAAGTGTACAGGGTGAACAGGACTGGAGAGAGCACTGTTCCCTGTGGAGCTCCGGTGCTGCTGATGACAGTGTCGGAGAGGCAGTCCTTCAATCTGACGAACTGTGGCCGTTCAGTCAGGTAGTCTCCAATCCAGGATACTAGGTGAGCATCCACACCCATCTGCAGGAGCTTATCACTCAGTCTGGGGGGGTGGATGGTGTTAAAAGCACTGGAGAAGTCAAAGAACATGATTCTCACTGTACTTTTCCCCTTGTCCAGATGTGAGTGTGTCCTGTGTAGGAGGTATGAGATGGCATCGTCGACGCCCACTTTCTCCTGATATGCAAACTGCAGCGGGTCTAGTGCATGGCGCACCTGTGGCCTAAGTATCCTCAGAACCAGTCTCTCCATGGTCTTCATCAGGTGTGATGTGAGCGCGACTGGCCTGAAGTCATTAAGCTCACTTGGGTGTGGTTTCTTAGGGACAGGTATGAGACATGATGTCTTCCACAGTGTTGGGACTCTCCCGAGGTGCAGGCTCCGGTTGAAGATGTGCTCCAGTGGCTCTCCCAGTTCAGCAGCACAGACCTTAAGCAGTCTTGGGCACAGTCCATCCGGCCCGGCTGCTTTCCTGGGATGGAGTCTCTTCAACTGTCCCCTGACTTGATCTGCCGTGATGAAGGGGGGGGAGGGAGGGAGAGGGGCAGGTGTGAGGGGTTACCCTGGTCTTGGTCACCCTGAGGAGGCGGGGGGTGGAGAGGGAGGGGAGTGTGTCTGTGTGGGGTTGCCATTGGTCCGGTGGGGAGGGGTACGTGTTGCATTGAGAGTGAGAGGGGAGGTGTAAATTGGGCAGTTATGCAAACAGTGTCCGGGGGTGGTGGACAGGCCGCATCCATTGAGGCTTGAGCAGGGCAGTCAAACCTGTTGTAGAAGTGGTTTAGCTGGTTTGCCCTGTCCAAATCTCCCTCCACAGAGCTGCTACTCCTCTTCCCCAGGCCTGTAATGGTCTTCATTCCATCCCAGACCTCCTTCATATTATTCTCCTGCAGCTTCTTTTCCACCTTCTTCTTGTAATCCTCCTTGGCCTCTTTCAGCCTGACTTTGAGTTCCCCCTGCACGCGCCTCAGCTCTGCCTGGTTCCCCTCCCTGAACGCCATCTTTTTCCTATTCAGGAGGGTCTTGACATTGCTGGTTATCCAAGGCTTGTTGTTTGGAAAGCAGCGTACAGTTCTTGTGGGGACAACAACGTCCATACAAAAGTTCAGGTAGTCGGTCATACAGTGTGTGACCTCTTCCAAATCTTCTCCATTCTGTAATACACTCCAGTCTGTGGACTCAAAGCAGTCTCTCAAAGCCTCATCTGCTCCAGGTGTCCACTTCCTGAAAGTGCGTGTGGCAGAAGGTAGCCTCTGTACTTTTGGTATGTACAGTGGCTGTAGATGAATGAGGTTGTGATCCGATTTTCCTAGTGGTGGTAGGGGGGTGGCGTTGTATGCGTCTCTCACGTTTGCATACATGAGGTCTATTGTCCGGTTTTTCCTAGTCGGGCAATCAACAAACTGGTAGAAGTTCGTTAGCGTAGAATCCAGTGTTATGTGGTTGAAGTCGCCAGAGATCGCAAAGAGAGCATCTGTATGCTGAGTTTGGAGCCTTGCAATTGTAGAGTGAATGATGTCACACGCTACGTCCGGTAGTGCTCGTGGCGGAACGTAAACACAGACAACAATGGCGTGCGAAAACTCTCTCGGCATATAATATGGTCGGAGACTGACAGCAAGCAACTCCACGTCCTTACAGCATGCAGTCTCCTTAACTGTAACATGACCGGGATTACACCATCTGTTGTTTATGTACATCACCAATCCACCTCCCTTCTTCTTGCCCGAAAGTTTAATGTCTCTGTCCAAACGAGCCACACTGAAGCCGGGTAGCTCTACGTTAGCTGTTGGGATGCAGCTAGTTAGCCACGTCTCTGTGAGGCATATTAAGCTACATTCTCTGTACAGTTTCTGATTTCTTACCAGGGAAGCCAGTTCGTCAGTTTTGTTAGCCAGTGAGTTCACGTTCCCCATCACCATCGATGGAACTGCAGGCTTAAATCTCCACTTCTTCTCCCGTCGCCTCGTCCTCACTTTGTCTCCTGCCCTACAGCCGCGAAAAAGCCACAGTTCCTCCGGGATGGTCGCTTGAACGTTGCTGGCGTGTTTCCGCAATGCGAGCAGTTGTTTCCTTGTGTAGACAAGTCTGCTATCGCCAGAAGAGTATATCTGATCCATATCCATAGGAAAAAATAAAAAATACTCCTTAGGATGTATAATCCGAAGTAAGTAGTAAGCGAAAGTAAACCAAAACAGCACTCAAACACACGAAACATACGGAGCTACTAGGATGGCTGCCACTCGCGTCGGCGCCACTCGCGTATTTATTTAAGATAATTTTTGACAGCCACAGCTGTGGCACATAAATTATTTTTATAAGACATTCATCACGACTACAGACTGACAGAACTACGAGAAACACCTTTTAGTTATCGTCCTTTTTAGTGGTCTGAAAAGTTCATATGAAAGCATAGGTTTATCTGTTTTAAAGACACAGATAATTTAAGACAATTACACAAGTAGATATTTCAAGAAGACAGTGTAAGCAAACATTTAGGGGCTGTGGTTTCACATGTTACTCCTCCTATCACGCGTTAGAGTCACCTTCCAGTAAGTTTCCGGGTCACTTACCCAGTATATGTACTGGGACTGGCACCAGTATGTTTGAGACACATAAAACCAGAAAACTGTCTCCTCTGTTTATTTCAGCAGACTTTCACAATGGATGCCATAAAATGTGGAGGATTCTCGAAGGTGAAAGACGCTGATGAGGAAATTCAGACAATCTGTGATGAGGTGAGCTTCTTCATAACATTCAGACTCACCTATTAAACAGACACATCAACTCTGTGCTCTGCATTTTACGTTGTTTTACTTTTATTTTGTCCATACACAGGTTAAGTGTCAAGTAGAGGAAAAAAGAAATGAAGCATATGCCGTGTTCAAAGCTGTTCAGTACAAGAGTCAAGTGGTGCAAGGAATCAACTATGACATCAAGGTAATTAAAAGTGTGACATCATACATGACAGTGATTATTAATGGAAGAAAATAAAGAAAGTGTTTATGGACTGAGTTACTTGTGGGATCCAGATGAGCTGTTGAACAGATTGAAGATCTTCAGTGTTCAACAAATACAAGTTTCCTCTGGTTTGACTGCAGGTTCATGTGGGAGGATCCAGCTACCTTCATCTGCGGGTCTGGAAGAAGCTTCCATGTTATGGAGGAGAAGCCGTAGTTACTGGTGTGGAAGACCATCATGACAAAGATCCCATCCAACCTTTTTAATGAATCACACTTTGTATTTCAGCTGCTCTCTGCCTCCAAGCTGCTGCCTCATGTGCTGTTTTATTATCCTGAAAGAAAAAACTGCAATAAAGCTCCTTCAAAAGTTATAATCAATACATTTAAATGTTTATTTCTACACGTATATCACTGACTGGACTTCGGCATTTAAAGCATTAAAGTTGAATTCTGTAACAAAAAAACAAATGATTGTGATTGCTGACTTCTTGCTAGTTATTCACTTATGTCTTTACCATTATTGCAGCTACTGATGATTTTTATGATCTTCATATTTGTCTGTTTATCTATAATAGTGCAATTTATTCTAAAAATTAAAAAGTAACTAATTGTGTACAAAAAACATAATGAAGTAAAAAATACAATATTTGCATTCAAAATATCGTAACACAGAAACAGAAAGTGGCAAAGCATACAAATATGAGATCATGTGCACGTAGAATAAACCTGTACTTTTAGTAAAGTACTTGAGTAAATGTATTAATTTACAACCCTTCCCTCCTCTCCATGCTATCATCTAATAGTGTTGGAACTGTAAGGCTAACTCTCGTCCAGTGGCACTGTTTTTTTTTTTAATGTGTGTGTGTGTGTGTGTGTGTGTGTGTGTGTGTGTGTGTGTGGGAAGACTCTCTAACAGAGTCCCGAAAGTTCAACACATGTTATTCTGTATTTGATGAGACTCTAATGAGATTTGCTCATTACTTTCATATATTGTTTTAGTAAGTATCCAAAACATACAAGTTCCATTTATATAATTTTTCAAGTGATCTTATATCTGTTTTCACTCCTGTATGCTTTTCACACAAGACAAATACAAACTTTATAAGATTTATATATATCTTTTCCATATGGGAGGATATCCGTTAAGGAAGAGCTGAAAGCAGTTTTTTAGGCCTTGACAACTCTCCAAAATTACAATCACAGCTCACATCTTGTGGCAAACGGATTAAATATTTAAGAAATTTATCGTATAAACACAAAATTAACGTCTAAAAATGGGAATAAAAGTCATTATTTTCTTGTCTATGTGTGTATGTGTGCTTATTATTTTTATTTTTTTTACATGACGTTTGGCAAATACAGTCCACCCTTGTCCTTGAGCTGATGGTACGGTCCAAAATGCGGAGTCCTGTAACTCGCTGTTTTTATGTTTTTTTTGTTGTTTTTTTGTTGTTTTTTTGTTTTTACGTGATCGTTTAGAAATAGCGTTCATCTCACTTCCCCTGCGCAGATCCAAAAGGCGTTGTCTTGTGAATTGGCGTGTGTTTATTAGCTTTTTGGTCGTTTTTTTTGTTTTTACCAACAAAATGTTGTCGAAGTGGAAATGTGCGGAGGGCTGACCGAGGAGAAGCAGGCTGATGAAGCAGTTCAGAACATCTGTGATGCAGTGAGTAGAAAATAGAGATTTTACACTCACACACAGGGCCTGTCATTCATTGTTGTTGCTGTCATTGTTATTCAGATGAAACCTCTGGCAGAGCAGAAAACCGGGAGAAACTTCGAGGTTTTCACTGCAAAGAGCTACAAAACACAGCTCGTAGCTGGGACCAACTACTTCATTAAGGTAATAAGATAATAATAACAATAATAATAATAATAATAATAATAATAACAATAATAATGATAATAATAATAATGATGATAATAACATAACCTTTATTAGTCCAACACGTGGGAAATTCGTTGTGTCACAGCAGAAAGTGGACAGTACAAAGTTATAGTAGCAAAAATGAAGAAAAACACTGGAATATGAAAAGATCATAAGAATAAGATACTATATACAACAGAATAAAATACAACGTTGTCAGAAAAACTAAAGCCACGAGCAGTGTTGTTTTCCCCCCCAGTTACTACTTCTATACTCTCTGCGTTTATGTGGTCATTTATATGGAGGTTCATAGAAAACCTAAACTGTTTTAGACTTTCTAGCATCACTGCTGATGCTTTCAATCTTTGTTTCCATACGATTTTTTCTTAAATGTATTTAAATTTTGGGAAAAATCCAGAAATGAAAATGCATGTGCGCGTCACACTCCTGGTGTTAACAGACAAAACAAGCAGTTCCTGTACTTGTAGATGTTGACTTGTAATACACAACACCCCTAATGGGTTAAATAAAGAAGCATAAGCAGATATTTACTTGATAAACTGTCTCAGCCATGAACAGAGCTCAACAAATGTTGTGTTTGTGAACACTAGAACCATCGTGCACTCTATATATGAAGATGTGGATTCTCCATTTCCACATGTTAGCATGTTGTTTGGCCCACAGCTGTGGCTTACATTACCACAGCTGTGATAAAATGATCAGCAGTACTTCTAAGTGCACATTAAGCATCTCCTTTAACTTTCCTTGTACTTCCTTGCAGGTCTATGTGGGAGGAGGCGAATATGTTCACCTCCGTGTTTACGAGAAACTCCCGGCTTATGGAGGAACGCTCGAGCTGATCGATCTGCAGCACCCCAAGAGTCAGCATGACAGTATTGAGTACTTCTAATGGGAAAATGAACCAGCCAAAGCATCAGTGCCTACAGCCTGTACTCTCATTGTAATCCATTAATAACCTACCTCTTCATGAGGGGAAAGCTTTCCTTGTTCACATATAATAACATACTGCAGATAATAGAAGTCAGACAAAGTGGATCATGTTTTATACAAAGTGCTTAAATAAATGATGCTGATTTTTTTTCGGTTGTGGTTTCTGAGTTGTGAAATGTCTGCAGCCCCGGGAGTGGACTGTATTTGATTTGTCACATTGAAAGAGGGCCAGAAAATTACATAATCAGTGAAGCCAAACACACGTGCCTTTCGTAATATGGGCAATGTCTTTAGTAAAACTCAGCTGTAAGCATGTCTCCAGGCTCTGAATTGAAGGATTTTAGCACACAATGTTATGTGTTTTCAAACTCACAAAATCATATTTTACATTCTTGTAGCAATAACCATGTGAGACTGAAGTTTAAATACTTTTCTTCCCCACATCCCGTGTGCAGGAGTCAATCATTTGGAGAGTTATATTTCATTTAGCATGTTATCCTTTTTGAACGCATATCTGAAGGTGACCTAAAATAAAGCACAGTTCAGTCAGAGGGTCTCTTATTGATTGAAATCAACTTTTCCTACTTTTAGGAGATAACTGAAAGTACACATGAAAGGTGGTCAGTAGATGAAAGGCTAAATTCTATTATACAAACCCCGTTTATTAATGCAAAAGAAGGATTTGTGTATCTTAGAGTTAAAATCACCCCAGACATTGATACCATTGTAGCAACAAACTATGACCCTCTGATTAGTGAAGTGGAGGAATCTCTAAACAAATGGATGAAAATACCCATATCAGTGATTGGCCGTATAAACATTACTAAAATGAACATATTACCCAAATTTTTATATCTCTTCCAGTCACTTCCTCTGCCTCTTCCAGAAGAATTCTTTAATAAGCTAAACAGTATCTTTAATAGAATTATTTGTAATGACAAAAAACCTAGACTAAGACTTCGCTTGTTGTACCTGCCATATGAAAGAGGGGGTTACAACTCCCTAATCTTAGACTGTATTACTGGTCTGCACAACTGCGCTCAGCCATGTTCTACTTTTCCACTGAGACACCCCCGGCCTGGATAGAAATTGAACAAACATCAGTAACAAATCTTCAGTTAAATCTGTATTTATACTCTGCTTTTGTGGATTTACTTACCTGGATGATTGAGCATGCATCAACACATAATCCACATACTCACCTCTGCTTCTCAACCCAGGAATACATTTTCCTTACAAACATTTAAGGGAAAATAAACAGACTTTCCAATAGCATAAGATTTATTGCCAAGAAGAAGTGTGACAGCAAAGAAATGATTGTCCAAATATAAGTTTCCTTACTTTTTGTGTTAAGTTCATATGTTTGTAAAAAGTAAATATTGTACAATGGTGTGGAGGAGCTGGATGAGATTTTAAATACTTTAGTTTGAAAAACATCTGCTCTAAACAGGTTTAGATGGACTCAAGATTCCTTTTATCAATTTCTAGAAGACTTATTTGTGGAGTTTTTTGCAAAAATTGCAGTTTATCTGGTCACACACCTTTTTCCTTTAGTTAAAAAACTTGCAGAGCTGGCATATTGGTGTGACTCAGGTCCGATAGCTTATCTGTGGTGCAGTCAGCTTAAAGAAGAATTTGCAAAAAGAAAAATTAAACATTAAAAAAAATATAAACAATGGAAGAAAGCTATAAGCAAATTATAACCTCACACAGTTCTGTCACTTTACTATAGCATGAGTTTATGAGCTTTACTAAAGGTCATAAACTCATGTCATTTAATTTATTTAGGAACATTTTTGACAGCCACAACTGTGGCACACTATTTATTTTTATAAGACATTTATTACAGACCACAAACTTTAGTTAGATTTTGAGAAGACAGTGTAAGCAAACATTTAGGGGCTGTGAGGGCTGTGGTTATACATGTTGCTCCACCCATCATGTGTTACAGCCACTTTCCAGTATGTTTCTAAGTTTGTTTCCCAGTATGTGCACTAGTGCTGGTACCAGTATGCTTCAGACACACAAAATCAGAAAACTGACACCTCTCTTTATTTCAGAAGACTTTCAGAATGGCTGACATAAAATGTGGAAGATCCTCGGGGGTGAAAGACGCTGATGAGAAAATTCAGAAAATCTGTGATGAGGTGAGCTTCAGGCTACCTTCATTCTTCATAACATTCACAGTTACATAATGCTCACGCATATAAACACACACATAAGCTCATTTGACTTAATGTTTTAAATCCACTTTTGTTTTGTTCATACACAGGTTAAGTGTCAAGTAGAGGAAAAAACAAATGAAACATATGAAGTGTTCAAAGCTGTTCAGTACAAGAGTCAACCAGTGCAAGGAGTCAACTATGCCATCAGGGTAATTTACACTGTGATGTTATACATGTTACGTATTATTAATGAAAGAAAATAAAGAAAGTGTTTGTGGACTGAGTTACTTGTGAGATCCAGATGAGCTGTTGAACAGATTACTGAAGATCCTTAGTCTTCAACAAGTACAATTTTCCTCTGATTTGACTGCAGGTTCATGTAGGAGGAGACAGCTACCTTCTTCTGCGGGTCTGGAAGAAGCTTCCATGTTATGGAGGGGACGCCGTTCTTTCTTCTGTGCAATAAAACCACATAAGAAGATCCAATCATACCTTCCTAATCTGAAGCCAGTACACACCCGATTTCAGCTGGTTACTCCAAACTTGTGTGGAAGAAAACAAAATGTTTTATTACCATCAAATAATTAAAATGAAGTAATATTCCTTTAAAGGTTTGAGCCAAAAGCAGTGCATTTTAAAACTGCAGTTACTGTGAAATATGGTACAATGTCAAAAAAAAAAGTTTTCAAAAAGAATATCAAAAGAAAGATTCAAAGAATTTCTTGGTTGTTGAGTTCTTGACAGTTGTGAGGTTGAATTTCTTGCAAGAAGTCACGGGCCAATTTGCAAAAATGTGTCGAGGGTGTTTAATTACAAAGTTCAAGGTGGAGATGGATTTTACATCAAAAACACTCATTATTCACACTTTATATATTTGGAATAAGTTATGAACAATCACCAACAAGATTTCTCATTAAAGACGCTGTTACGACCCAGCTCAAAAGCCGCGACATAAATATGGAGACAAACACCACAATTTCAACGAGAAGAGGTTTTATTTAGAATTATATTACAAGTTAGTTAAAATAGCTGGTACCACACCTGACTCGCTGTGGTCAATTAGCAACAGCTGAACACTCTTGCACTGCCACTGCAAAGAGATTAGGGGCTGCAGAGGGGCGTAACAGATGCACAAATATGACAGAAAAGAAGCTGTACTGCCATAAAATAATCACAGCAGCATGTCTCTGTACTGGATCTCACTGAAAAGTTGGACATATCAGAGCGTATTTAGCTTTGGGCAGACTCACTGCCGTGTCAAGAATACAGTTAATTCAGTTCACTTTCTGTTGCTCTAGTTCACATCAACATTTTTATTTTGAACTATTTGCAAAGAGTCAAGGTGCTTGAAAACACTGCAGTGAAGACACGAATCACAGCAAATGGATGTTCCCCCAAAGGCTAGGTAAAAGGTACACACTGCCTTATACCAAAATAAAATAGTCACAAGCTAAAGAGACAAAGAAACAGCAAAGTGCAAAGAGAGCCTCCACTGATCCTGAGTCCCTATATGAAACATGTGAGCACCACTGTTGATTCTCGCAGCCAGAAGTTACATTCCTGAGTGTTGAAATGTGACAAGTGCAAATTGTTGCTCTTTGACCCACGACTCAGCTGCTTAGAGGCAGAATCTGTATTCATTGCTAAACATAACATCTCTCCACATGTCCATGTTCAGTGCACGTGTTACTGACATCAGTGCATATGGGAGGAATTGATTGTCTGGGCAGAGCACCATTGGCCAAATCGTCCTGCAAACTTTGACTGCAAATCTGTAGCAGACTGCTTACAGATTTCTAAATGCTGACAGGGTGCGGAAACTGCCTTCTTGTGGTGTCGTGTTCTTAGGACGCTCACTTCGCGGCTTGTCTCTGACATCCGCGGTTAAATAGAACTTGTTCTTCAGTCTGGAGATGGCATTAGGGCTCACTCCAAATAACGTTGCATGATTTTTTTGTGGAACACCAGTTTGAAGTTGCCCTATGGTGTGGGAACTATCCACATCTGTTAAATGTAGCATGCTTGGAGCAGACCTCTGCTGCACCAGGTTCCATGCTCACAGGAGATGCTAATTAGGCACCAATCAGGCACTGGATTGTCAGCACCTGGGGTACCTGAAGTTCAAATATCGATCCAAATATCGATGGTATTGATACCAACTCTGGCATTGGCGAAAAACTGATTGCGGCCTACACCTTGTTACATGAATGTTGTTTGTGGCGCAAGATGACTTGATGTCATTCATGAGGGATCCATTTCACATATGTTTCACATATTATAGACCAACAAGTTATTTATAGCAGTTTAAATTTGAGCAAACAGTTTTTGGCAAATGCCGGTGTTGTGCCAAAGTAGTTACCCCCGTCAAAAATTGTTTCCCCATCCACGAGAGCGCGCAAAGTAGGAGGAGCCACTTGCCCAGCTCCGTTCTGTACGCTACTTGTCACTGATCTGCAGTCGACGCAATAAAGAGTAAAAGCTGGAAAACGGCAGGCTCGATTAATTTAATATTAGTTTCGTGACATTGTAATGTGCCGTGTGGAAGACAATTTACATTAAACTGTACACTGAAATAACCTGCTGGGAATACTTTGTCTAGAAAAATACTTTGATACTATAATACTGTAAAACCAGACGCGATCATGGAAACACGTCGCTCTCCGGTGAATTTACACTCGGTTTACATTTTGTAGCGAAGCTATCACGAAGGAGTTTATTTGCGAAATCAATCACAGTATAACCAATAACTACAGTAACGTTGGAGAGGGTTTCTTCACAGCAAAAGTTATGGAGGGATACAGATTTTATCAGGCTGTGTGGCATCGGCTGCCAAAATGTGTGCCCCCCCCATCTGTAATATTGGCTTTGCTATCACAAAGGGTATATTTGCAAAATAAGTCACAGTATAACCAATAAGTACAGTAACTTTGGAGAGGATTTCTCCTTCACAGCAAAAGTTATGGAGGGATACAAAATTTATCAGGCTGTGTGGCATCGGCTGCCAAAATGTGTGCCCCCCCATCTGTAATCCATATTGGCTTTGCTATCACAAAGGGTATATTTGCAAAATAAGTCACAGTATAACCAATAAGTACAGTAACTTTGGAGAGGATTTCTTCTTCACAGCAAAAGTTATGGAGGGGTACAAAATTTATCAGGCTGTGTGGCCTCGGCTGCCAAAATGTGTGCCCCCCTATCTTTAATCCATATTGGCTTTGCTATCACAAAGGGTATATTTGCAAAATAAGTCACAGTATAACCAATAAGTACAGTAACTTTGGAGAGGATTTCTTCTTCACAGCAAAAGTTATAGAGGGATACAAAATTTATCAGGCTGTGTGGCCTCGGCTGCCAAAATGTGTGCCCCCCCTATCTGTAATCCATATTGGCTTTGCTATCACAAAGGGTATATTTGCAAAATAAGTCACAGTATAACCAATAAGTACAGTAACTTTGGAGAGGATTTCTCCTTCACAGCAAAAGTTATGGAGGGATACAAAATTTATCAGGCTGTGTGGCATCGGCTGCCAAAATGTGTGCCCCCCCCATCTGTAATCCATATTGGCTTTGCTATCACAAAGGGTATATTTGCAAAATAAGTCACAGTATAACCAATAAGTACAGTAACTTTGGAGAGGATTTCTCCTTCACAGCAAAAGTTATGGAGGGATACAAAATTTATCAGGCTGTGTGGCATCGGCTGCCAAAATGTGTGCCCCCCCTATCTTTAATCCATATTGGCTTTGCTATCACAAAGGGTATATTTGCAAAATAAGTCACAGTATGACCAATAAGTACAGTAACTTTGGAGAGGATTTCTTCTTCACAGCAAAAGTTATGGAGGGGTACAAAATTTATCAGGCTGTGTGGCATCGGCTGCCAAAATGTGTGCCCCCCCATCTGTAATCCATATTGGCTTTGCTATCACAAAGGGTTTATTTGCAAAATAAGTCACAGTATAACCAATAAGTACAGTAACTTTGGAGAGGATTTCTCCTTCAAAGCAAAAGTTATGGAGGGATACAAAATTTATCAGGCTGTGTGGCATCGGCTGCCAAAATGTGTGCCCCCCCATCTGTAATCCATATTGGCTTTGCTATCACAAAGGGTATATTTGAAAAATAAGTCACAGTATAACCAATAAGTACAGTAACTTTGGAGAGGATTTCTCCTTCACAGCAAAAGTTATGGAGGGATACAAAATTTATCAGGCTGTGTGGCATCGGCTGCCAAAATGTGTGCCCCCCCCATCTGTAATCCATATTGGCTTTGCTATCACAAAGGGTATATTTGCAAAATAAGTCACAGTATAACCAATAAGTACAGTAACTTTGGAGAGGATTTCTTCTTCACAGCAAAAGTTATAGAGGGATACAAAATTTATCAGGCTGTGTGGCCTCGGCTGCCAAAATGTGTGCCCCCCCATCAATAATGCACATTGGCAGAGTTTTTCTTTGTAAATAAATAAAATTTAAAACAACATTTAAATATATATATATCGTCTTTGTAAGTCACAGGGCTTTTCAAAATTTTGCAAGTTAGTTTTGGCCAACCTTTCGTAGGCCTACTCGACTCCGACATTGTCAAATTTTTCCAAAATCTCTGGTCACGTGGGTTTTCCTCATCAATTATGCAAATTAGCTCACGTTGTGCGCACGAACCGAAAAACAGAGTGGCTCTGAACTAACTAGAAGATTACTTTACAATTTGTTTTCGAAAATAACAAACACCACAAGAGAATGGAACCAGACGAGTACAAGATTTTGGTTGCATATAAACTGAAAGGCGAGTATCCAGCGCTTTTCACGAAGAAAGAGAAGTTTCTTCTCCGAAGAAAAGCTGCTATTTACGACATTGAAGGTAATAACAGCAACTTCGTAGCGTTTATAAATGTCATCAATACATATATATTAACACATATACAAAGGCATAATGTGTAGTCTTAATTTGCACTAACCGATTTAATTAGCTTGACCTTTCTTTGACCTAGTTAACCCCGGTTAATAGGCACATGGGCGTTTATTAAAGTAAAAGTTTTAAGGTTTGCTATTAAGAAGACAGCGTTAACTAAGAACTGTTTTTGTCCTTTTATAGCTTAACTACAATATATTACGTCGTAATTACTTTTGGAGTGGTATGTGCCACACCCTTTTACGCAGGTGTACCCACTGTTATGTCTTTATGTCTTTAAATTACATATGTGGAAAATTACGGACAGCAGGAAATTTGGAATTAAACTACTTTGAATTGATATTTGTACAAAAGATAACTCCATGATATCTGAAGGCCATTAGTTATAATGACTTTACACATCCATCACTTTGTTTAGTATCACTAATACAGTCTTGTGAGTGGCATAATCTTTTTGGCTTCTGAAGTAGTCATACTGTCATAACTATAGAGAACCAGTCCAATAGTCACCCCCAAATTATATCACATACATAATTGATTCATTACATTGAAGATGTATTGTCATGACTTTTACCACATATAGACCTGTCATGGTTTAAACAGCTATAATAAACTTTTCTATTTTCTTGTTTATGTTTAGGGGAGCAGCTGTTTTACTGGCGCTACAAAGGCACAGACAAAACCATAAAGACAACGGTAGTCTGTGGGGCTGATGAGGCAAACACAATTTTTTCAGATTTTCATGCCAGTCCTACTGGGGCCCATTGCGGGCAAACAAAACAAGAGAAGCCATTTCAAAGCGGTTCTACTGGCCAGGGATGTCAGTGGACATCAATAATTGGGTGGGTACTCCAAAACAAACTCTATGTAATTCGACTACAGCTAATTTATTTTAAGAGGAACACAGCAATGTTTCTGTATCTCTCATAATAAGTTATGTAAACCTTGATCATCAACGCTTGTGTTTCTTATTGAATTGCTTTTATTTTTGATTAGGTTTCCCAATGTGCACTTTGCCAGGCA
Organism: Oreochromis niloticus; assembly: GCF_001858045.2. Taxonomy (NCBI): domain Eukaryota; kingdom Metazoa; phylum Chordata; class Actinopteri; order Cichliformes; family Cichlidae; genus Oreochromis; species Oreochromis niloticus. The sequence goes on from NW_020328829.1 coordinate 27,940, forward strand.
AGTGCTGCAACAATTAAAAAACCAGCGGAATACATTCCGATAAAGGTTAGTCATCGACCACAGCAAATAATCACATTTAATCACACAATGTTTTCATTGCTTAGAAACCTACTGATTATATACTTGAAAAAATTATAACAGTAGACTAGCATTCTGTGTAATTTCAGTATTATTAACTTAACTATGATTTTATTTTTAAGGTCTCTCAGCCATTTGAACTGGTTGGGATGGACCTTATTGGAAAACTTACTGAAACCAACAATGGACATCAATACATATGTGTTTTTATTGATTATTTTACAAAATGGCCACAAGCATACCCTTTAAAGTCAAAATCAGCCGGGGAAGTGACAAACTGTCTCATAAAATTTGTCCACCAGTTCGAAGCCCCCAAAAGGATTCTTACTGACCAAGGCAAAGAATTTGTCAATTCTGTAAGTACTTTAGTCTTTGGCAAAAATATGTGAACTCATATTTGAATAATTTTTTGAAAATGGTTAATTTTCTGGTCTTTATAAATCTGTTTTTGAGATATTAGTATGACAGCTGTTTATTTAAATTCTTATTGTAATGTGCTTATAGTCAGTGTATATAACTTTCTTTTGCAGCTCAACAAAAGGGTTTGCGGATTGTTAAAAATTAAAAGAAGCCTCTGCTCCCCCTATCACCCACAAACAAATGGGCTGGTGGAGAAAATGAATGGCACCATCCAGAGGTAAATTCTTGGAGTACATGTTATACATTTATGGGGGTTCCCTTCAACCAAAACATGAATGCATGACATTAAACTATTAAAAATGTAAATGATCTTTCATATGAATGTCTTCTATGTGCTTTCATTGTCAGAGCCCTGTGTAAAGTCGTTGGCGACCAACCAGAAATGTGGGATGAGTATCTGGATGCTGTAATGTTTGGACTCAGAACTAAAAACAAGTGACCACCAAATACTCACCTTATTACCTAATGTTTGGCAGAGAGGCTCGCTATCCTTCCGAAATCCCAGAAGAGTTCATGGTATGTCTTTCTGTCTGTGACAAACTACACGGAAATCCCACACAACGAAACTTTTTTAGTTTTTGAGGCACAGGCAGATCAGTTTCAATGGATGCTATGTCACCGCCATAAAAGCACTACACCATTGAATATTTTTATGGATTGTTCAAACCCTCAATAACAGTTTTCTTCATGTCCAATCAATCCCAAGATACACTGAAGCTTTGCCAGAAATACATTGTGTCTTAAAACCTTACCAAAGACACTTAATGTAAATTTTCACTGTATTTCTCAGTTCTTTTATGTACTATCTGTGTATCTTACACAAATTATAGTAATGATAGACATGTCTTTTGATTCAAAGGTTGATGAGAGTGTGGAAGACATTGTGGGGCAGGAGGAGCTGTCGGAAGACATTCAAAAGCATCAAAAGCTGTTGGAACTGGTGAAGGACAATGTGGTCAAAGCTCAGGAAAAAACAAAGGGCAAAATAAAAATGATGACGAGAGATGTCGTCTTCAAAGTTGGTGACAAAGTTTTAAGAGCTAACATAAGAAGTCAGCAGAGGAAAGGGGGAAAACTTGAAGCAAACTTTTAGGCCCTTACATTATTACAGCAATCCAAGGTAAAAGTGCAGATCTTCAGGATTCCAATGGACAATCATTCCAAAAGTAAATATTGACCAACTAAAGTTAAGCAAAGACAGCATGCCAAGAGTGCCACACCGGGGTTCAAAGAAAACAGCAGCCACATTACCAACAGCACAACCAGGTCCAGCAGCACCACAAGCTGCAGCAGCACCAGCATCTGCTCTAGCTTCACAGGCTACAGCAGCACCAGTGGCGGTAGCACCACCACCACCTCCTCCTAGAGCTACACAGCCTACAGCACCAATGGCATCACTTACATCACTATCGGTTCAAACACAACATCCATCTCCAGTTCCACAAGGTATAGCAATAACGGTATCAGATCCAGAGTCAGGAGCAACAGCACAGAAAGAGAACGAACCAGCCACAAGTGCTACAGCACCAGAATATGCTACAGCTGTACAAACCGAATCCCAAACAGCAGCAGACCCAGCCTCAAAGACCATAACAGCAGACCAGGCCTCACAAACCACAACAGCAGACCAGGCCTCACAAACCACAACAGCAGACCCAGCCTCACAAACCACAACAGCAGACCAGGCCTCACAAACCACAACGGCAGCAGACCCAGCATCACAGACCACAACGGCAGCAGACCCATCCTCACAGACCACAGCTCCAAATGCTACAACCACACAAGCCTCAGCTCCACAGATTACAGCCCAGCAATCTACAGCACAAACCATGGAAGCAACAGTTCCACTTGTGACACCAGCCCCAGCAACAGCCACACAAGCTAGCCCTGCACCACCTCCAGCATCACCCTCTCAGAGATACACTGAACCTGTTGCAGAGAAATGTAAATAAATATAATATTTTTTTATTTTTTAAAAAAGGACTTTTGTTCCTATGACAGTGTTTGTTTCAGTACTCTGTAGATCATGGCATAGCAAATTTTACACCTTTAAAAAGATTTTTTTAGGTATATTTCCTAACAGAATATTTAAATTTAACAATATGTTAATGCTTTAAAAAAAAACCTTCATGGGGCAAAACATTATAGAAAACTTGTAAAAGGATGTAAGCCACATGTGTAAATTACACAAATGAAAAAGTGAGTCCTTCAAAACTGTGAATCTTTCTTTTGTTGTTGTGGAACCCAGAATGTTAATGATTGATATTGTACATCTGATGTACACTAAGAGTGAAAAGTTTGGACACACCTTCATTTTAATGTTGCTTCTTAATTTCCTTGTCTATTTTGTAGATTCATTGTTGATTAGAACTCGAGGCATCAAAACTATGAATGGACACATATGGAGCACTAACCCTAACACAAATGATGTAGTAAACCAAAAATATGAAAGAACCAAAATATTTTTTATATCTTAGATTCTTCAAATTAGCCACCCTTTGCTTTGATCACTGCTTTGCACACTCTAGGCCTTCTGTCAGTGAGCTTCATGGGGTAGTCACATAAGATGATTGTCACTGCATGAAAAGCATGAACACACAGAAAAACACTGAATGGGAAGGTGTGTCCCTAATTTTGACTAGTAGTGTATGTTCTTCATTTTCTTCTTTTCTGAAATTGCTGTCATATATGCTGTTAGTGACATAGAATGCCCACTACAAGCAGTATATTAATGTTGTGATGATGACTGCCTGCCAGCAATAGTTCGAAAGATCAAATACTCTTTAAGAAGCTGCTTTTAACAGCCCAGAAATTGACACTCTATTTTAAAGACAATAAAACTAGTTTTGGAGGAGAAAAATAACATTTTTCCAGAAATGGTTATGTAATAGTAAAGGCCACAGGTGCAAGCCTTGAGCCTGAGTATTTTAAAACATATTCATGTAGCTTCAACTAAACATAATTTTAAAAAATTGTTGTAATAGGTGTTTCTGCTGGAAAAAAAATTTGATAGGGGGCAAGAGCATTTCTATTGCTATGTATTTAAATTCCTTTTCTTTTATTAATATGAATTTATTTAAATTTCTTTAGAGGACATTGTAAGTGTAACTTTACCCCCAAATAAAAGCAAATTTAAGTGCTCTTTTTTTTCTACAAAATACAATGTTAAACCATGTGCCCATTTTATCAGCGTCTTAAAAGTATTTACCCTGAAACACGCCTTTTGTCAGAAAACTACATAAGAAATTATGCATTTTAAATTTTGATTTACATTTAGTCCTGATGACTTGTCTCTTTTTCTCATTACTTTTTGTAGATATAATGGATGCCTGGGCTGGAAAGAGTCCTCACGTTCTACTCTCCAAAATTGGTGCTTACAAATTATTCTACTGGGATATCCAACAAATTGGTCCGGACATGGAGTTGGAAAGTGAGGTACAGTGATCTTTACTGACAACAATGCAACTATCAGTGTTTTATTGCTTGACAACAGTTAAAAATGTTTACATTTTGTATTCGCAGTCTATTAATGCATATCTTGCGATCATGGTGAGACAATGCAATCGCCATAATTCAGCCAAAGCAGCATTCATTGATTCATTTTCAATGACTGCCATTTGGAAGAGAAAAGCTCCAAGACTCAAGGTAGGTATCTCTAGAAAGAATCTTGTGTGTATTGTTTAAGTACCTCAGATCATATCCACATCCAGATTTAGATTGGATAACAGCTTATGGAGAAAGAACGAATTGAGACTGGGGTTAGTAGATGTGGATAGTTTATTAGACTTGCCAGTTCTCTTTTGTTCTCTACTTGTCTGGTTTCCTCCTTTTTTGTACACACTCCAATCAATGCTTGATTTGAGATTTGCAAACATTTGGCTAATATCTCTTTTGAAATCATCAACACTGCTTCATCTCTTTAATAGGTACCTTTTTATTCTCAAGTGATTCATACGTCACTGTTAAAGAGGCTTAATAAAGCATTACACATTATTTTGCAGATGGCACAATGATCGCATTGAAAATGAGTGAAAATGAACTCCATGTCCAAAGAAAATCCTTAGAAAGAGCTTTATTAGTCTTGGAGGAAGTAATGTGCAAACCACTTATAAAAATATAAGATAGTCCAGCTTCTTGCACAGTTTAAAGAAATGAGGGATGAATCATGGCTGTCACAGAGTACTTTATAAGTGGATGATATATAATATATCATAAATTGCTTTAATAAAAAAGGACTCTAAACAACATGTTATTGCATTTCTTTTTTTATGTCTGAAGTTAATATTTTTATTCTTTTGTTTCAATTTAAGATCAAACCCATGGAGCATGAAGTGATTCTGGGAATTGTAAATGAACATCATCACTGGACATTAGTGGTAAACAAAATAATTGCATTTACAATATTCATCAAATCAGTTTTATAAGAAAATGCATGGCATGCAGATAATCTTAAGTCTTGAATTATTACATGTAATTCTCCACATAATTTTACTGTAGGTCATTTACCCACAAGAAAAGAAGTCGCTGTATCTTGATCCACTCGGAGAAACTAAACAAGGTATCCAAAATTGTTTGGAATCAACAAGGTAAGGATAACTGCTCAAATTTATTTCGACCCTTTATTAAACTCTTTGTTGCTTTTGTTATTTTTGTGTTTATTATGACAATTACAAGTATGATGTCAATCAAAAATAAATGGTACTCAGAATTAAAAAACTAGCAGCAACAGGTTTAAATTTTTGTGTTCGTCTTCTGATATTGTGGTGTTATGGGTTAATTTTGCCTTTAAAGAGAAGTCTCCCCATGTTTCAATGTTTATTTGAGGACCTGATGTCTGTATGAGATGATGTTTTTACATTAGAAAATATAGCACGGGGATATTAATGTTTAGTAGTTGCATAAAGTGTTGCGGAGGTTTAGCACTAAAACATCAGACAAATGTCTAAAATAATTTCACATAGGTTATACATGTGTGAATTTCATCTTTGCTTCTCCTCCACATCTCTTCAAAGTGTACTGTGTAAGTGATTGATTTCTATATCATGGGAGGAAATAGGAAAATAAAAGCACAAGTAATTGTCCACGAAAATGCGTTGTAGACTTTTAAAAAGTAATGATTTTAACAAAACAGTGTGGTCAGTGTTCTTAACTTGATGTTCAACAGACACTTAAGCTCTCCATACTGTTCATCTTTTTGTGTCACCAAATTTTAAAACATGTTATTTGTTTTTATTGTACTTGTCTTTCAGGGCATTCATGCGAAAAAAGGATGCAACGTCTCAAGATGGACTTGTGACACAGTCAAACACCCAAAACAATTGGACGCTACCTCATGTGGAGTCTTTGCATTGAAAGTACGAGTCTTAACCGTAATACTACATATATACAACAATATTGGAAATGTTGTGTTGTAATAAATGTTAATGACAGGAAAAGGAATATAAGATAATTACACAAAAAAGAAAGAAATTGATTCACAGCAAACAAATTTCTATAAAATAACATTTACGATATTAGCCTATTTAGTCATCTTAGAATCTCTTTTTCAGTTTGCTGAAAGATCTTGCAAAAAGAGTCAATAGACTTTCCGTCTACAAAAAAGGCCATAAACACACACAGGCTGCAAATTGCCACACTCTCCTCCTAGAGACAGGTAACTCATTTTCCACAATTCAGTGTTCTGAAATCATGAATATTTTCATCATGATAGCTGTAGAAACAAACCATATAGTTGTTTGAATGAAGTAATAAGTGCAGTAGGTAGTATACTCTATGTGCTATTTTTTCACTTTTTAAAACAGATGACTTGACAAACATCTGTCTTTTCTGCGGCGAAGAAGAGCATGAAACTGACAACAAATGGGTAATGTCATCATGAAAGACTGCTAAATGTTATGATCAATTCCCGTAAATGAAATTTTAACATTGGGATTTATAATTATTTATTTTTTTTACAGATTCAGTGTGAGATGTGTTTGCGGTGGTTCCACCAGCTCTGCGTGAAAAGCCCACCACCAGAAGACGTGTTTATTTGTTTCGCTTGTACATAGTTGACACTAAAGGTGCACAGCTAGTGTTCTTATGGCACACATTGTTGAGACACACATATCGACATATATATATATGTAGATGTTAAATTAAGAAGTCTAAAAAAAGAAAATGTCTCCAAAGTTACTGTAGTTATTAGTTATACTGTGATTTATTTGCAAATAAACTCTTTCGTGATAGCAACGCCAATGTGCATTATGATGGGGGGGGCACACATTTTGGCAGCCGATGCCACACAGCCTGATAAATTTTGTATCCCTCCATAACTTTTGCTTTGAAGGAGAATCCTCTCCAAAGTTACTGTACTTATTGGTTATACTGTGACTTATTTTGCAAAAACCCTTTGTGATAGCAAAGCCAATATGGATTACAGATAGGGGGGCACACATTTTGGCAGCCGATGCCACACAGCCTGATAAATTTTGTACCCCTCCATAACTTTTGCTGTGAAGAAGAAATCCTCTCCAAAGTTACTGTACTTATTGGTCATACTGTGACTTATTTTGCAAATATACCCTTTGTGATAGCAAAGCCAATATGGATTAAAGATAGGGGGGGCACACATTTTGGCAGCCGATGCCAACAGCCTGATAAATTTTGTATCCCTCCATAACTTTTGCTGTGAAGGAGAAATCCTCTCCAAAGTTACTGTACTTATTGGTTATACTGTGACTTATTTTGCAAATATACCCTTTGTGATAGCAAAGCCAATATGGATTACAGATAGGGGGGGCACACATTTTGGCAGCCGAGGCCACACAGCCTGATAAATTTTGTATCCCTCTATAACTTTTGCTGTGAAGAAGAAATCCTCTCCAAAGTTACTGTACTTATTGGTTATACTGTGACTTATTTTGCAAATATACCCTTTGTGATAGCAAAGCCAATATGGATTAAAGATAGGGGGGGCACACATTTTGGCAGCCGAGGCCACACAGCCTGATAAATTTTGTACCCCTCCATAACTTTTGCTGTGAAGAAGAAATCCTCTCCAAAGTTACTGTACTTATTGGTTATACTGTGACTTATTTTGCAAATATACCCTTTGTGATAGCAAAGCCAATATGGATTACAGATGGGGGGGCACACATTTTGGCAGCCGATGCCACACAGCCTGATAAATTTTGTATCCCTCCATAACTTTTGCTGTGAAGGAGAAATCCTCTCCAAAGTTACTGTACTTATTGGTTATACTGTGACTTATTTTGCAATATACCCTTTGTGATAGGAAAGCCAATATGGATTACAGATGGGGGGGCACACATTTTGGCAGCCGATGCCACACAGCCTGATAAAATCTGTATCCCTCCATAACTTTTGCTGTGAAGAAACCCTCTCCAGCGTTACTGTAGTTATTGGTTATACTGTGATTGATTTCGCAAATAAACTCCTTCGTGATAGCTTGGCTACAAAATGTAAACCGAGTGTAAATTCACCGGAGAGCGACGTGTTTCCATGATCGCGTCTGGTTTTACAGTATTATAGTATCAAAGTATTTTTCTAGACAAAGTATTCCCAGCAGGTTATTTCAGTGTACAGTTTAATGTAAATTGTCTTCCACACGGCACATTACAATGTCACGAAACTAATATTAAATTAATCGAGCCTGCCGTTTTCCAGCTTTTACTCTTTATTGCGTCGACTGCAGATCAGTGACAAGTAGCGTACAGAACGGAGCTGGGCAAGTGGCTCCTCCTACTTTGCGCGCTCTCGTGGATGGGGAAACAATTTTTGACGGGGGTAACTACTTTGGCACAACACCGGAAATCAGCTTTTGACGGACGATCATTTTTTGGCCACAACACCGGCAGACTCCACAGTTAGCTGTCATACGCTTAAATATTTAAGAGATTTATCGTATAAACACAAACGTCTAAAAATTGAATAAAGTCATTATTTTCTTGTCTTAGTCTGTCTATGTGTGCTTCTTTCTTCTTCTTCTTCTTTTTTTTTACATGACGTTTGCAAATACCTCCCCCTAGACCCTGAGCTGATGGTACGGTCCAAAATGCGGAGTCATATAACTTGTTTTGATTTTTTATTTATTTATTTTTTACATAATCGTTTACAAACAGCATCCATCTCGCTCCCCTGCGCTGGTCCAAAATGCGGAGTCTTGTGAATTGGCGTGTATTTATTAGCTTTTTGGTCGTTTTTTACCAACAAAATGTTGTCGAAGTGGAAATGTGCGGAGGCTGACCAAGGTGAAGCGGGCTGATGAAGTTGTTCAGAAGATCTGCGATGCAGTGAGTAGAAAAAAGAGATTTTACACTCAAAACTTTGTGCGCACACAGGGACTGTGTTTCATATAGATGTTGCTGTCTTTGTTATTCAGATGAAATCTCTCGCAGAGCAGAAAACTGGGAGAAACTTCGAGGTTTTCACTGCAAAAAGCTACAAAACACAGCTCGTAGCTGGGACCAACTACTTCATTAAGGTAATGTTTGTAATGCATGCAGTGAGCACAGTGCAACACTATAAAGCTATGAGGTCTTGCATATAACAAATATCATCAATAAGAGCATTGACTGTAGATAATCTGATCTCTCAAGTGAAAACTCAAGCCACGATCAGTGTTGTTTTCCCCCCCCAGTAACTACCTCTACACTCTGCGTTTATGTGGTCATTTATATGGAGATTCATACAAAACTTAAACTGTTTTAAGTTTTCTAGCATCACTGCTGATGCTTTCAATCATTGAAAACACCCAAATTTTGGTTAAGTGCATTTAAATTTTTTGGAAGAATCCACAAATGAAAATGCATGTGCGCGTCACACTCCTGGTGTTAACGGACAAAACGAGCAGTTCCTGTACTTGCAGATGTTGACTTGTAATACACAACACCCTAATGGGTTAAATAAAGAAGCATAAGCAGATATTTACTTGATAAACTGTCTCAGCCATGAACAGAGCTCAACAAATGTTGTGTTTGTGAACACTAGAACCATCGTGCACTCTATAAAGCTCTGGATTCCCCATTTCCACATGTTAGCATGTTGTTTGGCCCACAGCTGTGGCTTACATTACCACAGCTGTGATAAATGAGCAGGAGTACTTCTATGTGCACATTAAGCATCTCCTTTAACTTTCCTTGTACTTCCTTGCAGGTCTATGTGGGAGGAGGCGAATATGTTCACCTCCGTGTTTACAAGAAACTCCCGGCTTATGGAGGAACGCTTGAGCTGACCGATCTGCAGCACCCCAAGAGTCAACATGACAGTATTGAGTACTTCTAATGGGAAAATGAACCAGCCAAAGCATCAGTGCCTACACCCTGTACTCTCATTGTAATCCATTAATAACCTGCCTCTTCATGAGGGGAAAGCTTTCCTTGTTTACATATAATAACATACTGCAGAAAATGGAAGACAAAGTGGATCATGTTTTATACAAAGTACTTAATTAAATGAATGAAGCAGATTTTTTTTCTGTTGTTGTTTCTGAGTTGTGAAATGTCTGCAACCCCGGGAGTGGACTGTATTTGATTTGTCACATTGAAAGAGGGCCAGAAAATTACATAATCAGTAAAGCCAAACACACGTGCCTTTCCTAATATGGGCAATGTCTTTAGTAAAACTCAGCTGTACGCATGTCTCCAGGCTCTGAATTGAAGGATTTTAGCACACAATGTTATGTGTTTTCAAACTCACAAAATCATATTTTACATTCTTGTAGCAATAACCATGTGAGACTGAAGTTTAAATACTTTTCTTCCCCACATCCTGTGTGTAAGAGTCAATTATAGCATCATTTGGAGAGTTATATTTCATTTAGCATGTTATCCTTTTTGAACGCATATCTGAAGGGGACCTAAAATAAAGCACAGTTCAGTCAGAGGGTCTCTTATTGATTGAAATCAACTTTCCTACTTTTAGGAGATAACTGAAAGTACACATGAAAGGTGGTCAGTAGGTTGTCAGCATTATTTTATTAGCAAATTTGACCATTAATCAGTGTTTCTTTTATCTTGTTACTGACGCTTGTCTTTGTTAATTACATCAATGTGAATTTTGTGGTTTGTTTTGTTCGACAAAGTATCGAGTCAGGTGTTGTACTTGGTTTTTCATAGGACAGCACAGAGTTCTGTGAAAAGTTTCTTTCTCACATGAGCTAGAGCTAAAGCAAAATCGTCAGGCCCATAAATGTTTTAAAAGTGAATAAATAATATTATACAATAGTCAAGATGAACTGTAGCACATAAACATTTGATGATAGACTTTAAATATTTGACTTTTATTTGACATGTATTATTTATCCTGTAGACCAGAAACACTTCATCATTTGAATGACAAACTAAGCAAAGATAAGAAAGAAGTACTGTGTCAGACTAAAGAGTTGACTTTAGACTTAACTTGCTGTCGTCTGATCTTCAAGCTTACTGTATACCCATAAGGGTGGTATTTATGTTTTTAATTACATTTTTGAAAAAACAAAAAGAAAAACAAAAATAAATAAATTTCCCTTAATGATATAAG